>NC_137625.1:24971113-25031113 GCF_963280865.1 Gymnoscopelus braueri
TGAAGTAGAGTTTCAGCACACCGGCCACTGAGTTGATGTCACGGTTGCTCTCCTCGTCAATCAGTGGGTCATTGCCTAGGCAACAGACGGGTTAGTCAATCACCATGTCACACTATAAAAGTCCAGAGTGTCAATTCAACTCTGAGAAAGGTATAAATGTAGCCCGGTAAAACCATCCCGGTCACGTGAATTCACATGATCATGTGTCTTCTGCAGACCGGTCTGGCCCCAAGCCACCGGCTTCGAATGCTATCAATGCATTGAATGGGAGATTATCACGTTTTATCAGACCTTTGAATGGGCGAGTAGGCGACGAGTAGGCGCGATTTAGACCTACCCGCAATTTGTCAGACCATTCATGGGGCGTAATCAGGAGCTACTGACCTACTTGGAGGCGGAGCAGTCCCCACAACAATATTTACAATTCTGTGCCTATCGGTACATAACTCGAACGGCGCTGAGTAGGCACAGGCGAACGTCACACCGTTCAGGACGGCAACTCGTCGCTTTAGCTCCCTCGGTGGTCCTTCACGGGGTGACAGTTCGCCTGTGACTGCGCGCCTCCGTCATGGTCCGAAAACCGAAACTGAACTATTTAAGTCATCTCCGTTGGTAGGTCAGTATGTCTTGATAACACCCAATGAATGGTCTGATAAATCACGGGTAGGTCAGTATGTCGCCTATTTCTCCCATTCAAAGGTCTAATAAGAGGTGATAATGTCCCATTCAATGCGATGTGTGAGCCCAAGCGATGTGTGAGCGTTTTGCAGAGACCAAAAAGTGGAAGGACCGGGATGGTTTACCAGGCTAGTATAAATGGAGCTAACACTCTCAGGGCCCCATCTTCTGCCGGCGCTAAGCACTTCTAGAGCCTCAGTGAGTTTGGACACCTCTCGTTTAAATATTTTGGCGAGTCGAGAGCTTTTGTTTCACCCGCGTCTCCTGACATCATTATATCACATCATTAATGTGCAAGCATGCAAGCTTAAAATCCCGTAGATTTTAAGCTTGCATGCTTTCACTTCATTGAGGACATTGGTTTTGTCGCAAGAAAAGTATTCTGTACGTCTTCTGCTCTCCGCCACTTAGATAGGAATGCGCCTCACGTGGGCGCAACATGGTCATAGTTCTTAAAGGTGTTGGCACCCACCACTCTGATTGCTTATATTAACGTAACGCCCCAAAACAAACTCACGACTAATTGAATCCTCTAGATAGGACCATTGTGCTGGACACGCTAAGTTAAGGACGCGCTAAGTTAAGACCATGTGCCATGGCGCAAAGTTACGCAGTTAAAATAGATTTAAATTGACACTCAAGATTTTTATGATATACCCCCAAAAGCCTGTCAAGTCACAATGACCTTCAGGTGACTCTGAACTCTTACCTCTCTCAAAGGAATTCTTGATGTCATTAACCTCCACTTGTGACCCCGACACCCGGAATATGCCTTGATGCTGAAGACCTGTTGGAAACGAAACAAGACGTGGTGTGTGTGTGTGTGTGTGTGTGTGTGTGTGTGTGTGTGTGTGTGTGTGTGTGTGTGTGTGTGTGTGTGTGTGTGTGTGCATGCATATAAGTGTGGAATTATGAGTTTATGAACATGATAAATAAAAATCCACTTCATTATATAGTAATAAATGCACTGGGTACAAGAGAATTGCACGGATTGCAACGGATTGCCACTACTCTCCTGTAACCAGATTTGTGATTAATAAAGAAATATGAAACTCCAGACTCACCATGTAGGTTTATGTAGCGGATACAGCTCTCCACAAGCATAGGTATGGCTTTAGTTGAGTCCTATGTACATCGCATACAGAAATGCACACATTATAACACACACATTGCTAATTCATGTCCACATATTTAGAAAGGAAAGGACAGAAACATTAACAGAGATTTTACATGCAAAAATAGGTAAACTAGCCTGGCCAATGGGTATGCTTGCTATGTGTTTAGTCTGTACGTGTGCACTTGTCCTGGACTACCAAATATAAAGACTAGTAACCACAATTGACACCCAAGCTGTGAGAACGCATTCAGGAAAGATTTATATTTTAGTGTGGTAACACACACACACACACACACACACACACACACACACACACACACACAGTCTCATAATAAAGAAATACTACCTGGTGCTTGCTGTGGGAGTTCTTCCGCCCACGACTGTAATGAGGGGAGAGAGGAAGTCTCGATTACATGGATTTCAGAACACCTCGTAGTGAGCGCTAGGACCCAATGGACAAAATGTATTGATACTGCTGCTATCTTTGATTCTCTGATCATTCTTTTTTTGTTTGTTATTCCCATTTCGTTATAAATGTTTATTATGACGATGATGATGATGATTATTATTATTACTGCTGCTACAATGTCTGAGGAAACCAGAACAAAAGAATGTTGCTCTTCTGTACCCGTACACAAGATGTAACAAATGCAGTAACCTTGAACCTTGATCAGATCAAATTGTTGACCAAACAGCATTACAGCCTGTCATTTCACTCACCTGGTAGTCAGCATGTCAGCCTTGTACCCTACAGACACAATGACAGAAAGACAGGCATTAGTGCACACTGGTTGAAATAAAATGTATATTAAAGAAGAGGGAGAAAAATGAGAGCCAACAATTGAGAGTTATGTCTTTACCCTCTGATATGGCTTTCTTCAGAATGTCATGTTTCGCCTGGAGTTTGGAAATTAGATTACTTCCCTCCAGATACTCACGAAACTTCTGATGACGACAACACACAGCAACACACAGCAACCACAAAGTCAGTTATTCACTTACGTTATTCATGTCAAATACGTGTTCGGTTGAATGCTTCTGTTCTTACGTTGAAGTAGAAGAGTTCCGTCTCTTGCTGGTTGGCCCTCCTCTTGGCTAGGCTAGGTTTGTTCAAGTAGCCATCCGACACACTGGATTTGACCGACTCGGACGAAGGGCTGTGAGTGAAACTCTGGGAAACGTCATAGTCGTCCAGCACCGTCATATCCTGGAGGGTGGTGAGAGTGGCCCCCCATGTCTTCTTCACCTGGAGGAGGGAAAGTGGACAGGGCTGGTGCATATACTTGCCATTTAACTAATTTAACCCTGGCGTTCCTATTTTGGGCTTATCATTATAGGTGAAAACCTTAAAAAATAGCAAACGATAAACACGTGGATCATACTTGCATCATACCCGGGGGAGTATTAGTACTACTGTGCTTGAATGTGAACACCTCTCTCCCAAAGCTAGAATCCAGAGAACCCGGAGAATATTCAACTGTAAATCATCGACAATTTCTGGAGATGCTTTACTGACATTTTCATAAGAACGCTTATTTGAACACCCGAATTAACTGTAATGATGAGTACGGTGCCTCGGCAACAAAATAAATCAATGTAATAGATAAAAAAAAATCTAAACAAATGTCAGGAGTATTAAGGCATTGATTCTTCTCGATTACAGCTTGGCAAACTCAAATCTTGCGCGCGCACAAAAAAAGAAAGGAAGACTGGGTCTAATAACATGGCTCAATGTGGATCTTGGACTTCATGTGGCATCAGTCGTCTATGACGCATGACTCAAAATGTGTGCAAGGTTCAGCCCAGTCCGTGCCCCATTGAATTTTATCACAAAAGTGATATAATAACTATACACTCTTATATATATAAATATACATATTTCAGATAATATTGCATGGAGGTAATGTACTTCCTTGGTCTACTGGCAGCGTGCACAAGAAATGTGGCGCTGATCGGTGCTGCAGTTTGCCAGATTTACCCCGGACAAACAGACAGACACACACACACACACACACACACACACACACACAGGCAGACCTATTTCTAGATGGCTAAAGCCCTGCCATAGGAATATTACAAATAAAAGTGAAGCGCAAGTTTTCAGTTCAAAGGGTGTTCAATGAGCTGTGTGAATAGTCTGCACGTAAAGAGTGTTTATATTTCTGGTAATGATGATTTCTGGTAATGATGATGAGCGTGTTTTTATTTGTATATGGTAATGAGGGTGTCTACTGTACAGTATGTACACTCGTAGACTGCTGAGACGCGCAGATGCAGCTCATTAATCCAGACCCCATCAGCAATGTTTTGCCCTTCAGGGTGAGTCAACACTACTTTGCAATCTGCACACACTTTGCGCTATGAAGAATGTAGTATGTCAAGGAGTGAGTGTGTGTATGTGTGTGCGTGTGTGTGTGTGTGTGTGTGTGTGTGTGTGTGTGTGTGTGTGTGTGTGTGTGTGTGTGTGTGTGTGTGTGTGTGTGTGTGTGTTTTAGGGCAAGATTTATCAGCCACTATTTGACTTTTTGACGGTATCAGCAATCATGCAGCCGATAAAATAGTTTTTTCAAACTACAAGCTTACAACACGTCATAATGCGACATGTTGTGAGCTTATACATCTTCTATTTTTGAACATTTATGAATAGGGCTTGTGGTTAAATAAAGTTGTATTCAGTTCATGTGTATATTTTAAATGTATTTGTTTGCTTTTTCATTGTTTTCTTAGAAGTTAAATGTTCTCAAATTGATTAAGAAATGTTGCACTTTCTGACAAATTATCGGTCAAAACATCTGTAATTGTGGTCTCCAAAATCAACATCGGACCCAAAACTCATCGTCGTCATGCTCTAGCGCGTGTCTGTGTGTGTGCGCGCGTTTGTGTGTGTGTGTGTGTGTGTCTCACTTCTTCATTCTCTATCTTGAGAGTAGCAAGGCGAGTCTGGAGCTGCGTGAGGCGGAGAGTGAGCTCAGCTTGGACCTGCGGCTGGGCAGCGATCTGGGCCACCTGATAATAAGGAGGAGCACAATACACCATTGTTTCCCAAACAATGCGTCGGGGTCGTGGACCCATATATATGGGTTGCAAGTAATTTAGTAAATATTTTTAAAAAATCTACATTTCCTTCAATTGTTGGAAAATCATTTCAAAAGATTTGGAAAAATATTAAACATTTTCAAAAGGTCCATAAAATAAAAATATTTTGAAAATAGACGATCTACAAGCTCACAACGCATCGCATCGTGATGCGTTGTGAGCTTGTAGATCTGCAATTTTCACAATTAAATAGGGCATAAGTGGTTAATTCCTAATGTATTATTGTAAGTTTGGGTCTCTGCGAGACACCAAATGTATCTTTTGGTTCCAGAGTAAAAAAGTTTGGGACACACTGCAATAGACTGATCATAATCCAATCACACGTCTATCACATGTCATCAAAAGTGTGTTTGGAATCAAATGTGTGTCATCGTGGATGTACAGTGTGCTTGCTGACCGTGTCTCCCATATGGGCCTGGAAGCTGAAACGTGACGGGGGGCAGAAGGCAGTTGGGTAGAGGCCCAGCAGACGCTGTCGATCACGGGCAGGGTCCAAGCCCTCCACGGCCCCCTCCAGCACCTCCAGGCCGGCCCTCCTGGAGGCCTCCAGGCTCAGCTCTGCTGACAAGTAGGTCCTCAGTGCCCGACTCAGACTGGAGTGGTACCCTAAGTCACAACACTGCGACGAGGCCGGTGGAGATGGAAGAGAGAGCACCACAATTACGACCGCATTAGTAGCGCACAGGGAATAATATGAAAACCTAAAGAAATTTGATCGTACTTGGAGGAATTTGGTGTGGCTGCATACTCACGTCTATAATATCGGGCAGGTCATGGATGTAGTATTTGAATACAGAGCCATTGGTGGCCTCCATAGTAAGGAGGTACTCGTTCCTGGCTTTCAGAGTCTTCAGTTTATTCTCCGAGTACTTCGCCTTCCTCTGTTTAAGTGAGAGAAGGGCAAAGTGGTGAAAAGATGTTGGGGAGAATTTGGGGAGAATAAAGTATGTATGCCTCGAGGGCGTCCCTTTGTGGATTCAATACCTTCTCCTTCATTTTCTCCATCTTACGGGCAGCGTTACGTCTCTGGTGGCGCTCCTCTATTCTCAGGCCAAACACCGGCTCCACCCCTCCAGTTGTACTGGACACGCCCTTGACACGCCCCTCCTGACGCTCCGCCTCCCTCAGTTTGGTCTCCGCGTTGATCGTCTCGGCATTGTACATGTGATACGTCTTCATCACCTACCGGCCGTGGACCATAATGCACCGATGAACGAGACTTAGAATAAACACAGCCGATAAAGCCGTGGGCAGAATCAACTTGACCCACTTATTGCAGTGACATCCATCAGTTGTCAGACAAACCAGTCTGATAGATGAGAGAGTTCTGTTTGACAGCTGAGGGAGTTTTGTCTGACCGTTGATGGAGTTTTGTCTGACAACCGATGCATGATGAATGCTTGTCTGACAATTGAGGGAAGTTCTAAGGACACCGTACACTTTTGTATTTCTCAAGGTTATCAGGTCCCCTTTAGTTCATTTGGACCCTGTTCTTATTCAGGCTAGAGTGGAAGGCCGGAAGTCACATCTAAGACAACCATTGATCATTGATATTAACTCAGCCTCTGAGACAGAACATACTTTCAAATGTATTTTACACTGGCAAGGCATAGAGAAGAGGCAAGATGGAAGCCCAAATTTGAGTAAGCTTGGAATCAAATTCATCATGATCAAAATGTATTTGGTATCCATTTGAATCCATTTCTTTCCAGCAGAGCCACAGGGTTGAAACCTTTTTCAATTTACACTTACGGTGTAAAGCTCATTCAGAAGTTTCATCAGATCTTCCTGTAGCTGAAAGGTGATCTCCTTACTCTACGAGGGGAAACGTTGGAAGGAGAGATAACAGGAGAGAGAGAGCAGAGAAAAAGATGGGAGAAGATCAGGCAGAAATATCATCAGGGTATAACTGCCTGGGACCGGAAAGAAAGCGAACATACAGAAGTTTCCATTTCCCAGGCTGTTATGTGGGAAATGGAAATGTCAGGGTTAATAAGCAGTGCAGATCAATCAAGCAGGCTGAATAGTGGTATATAAATAAATGGATAAAGCCACACACAAACAAATGAAATCATAAATTAAACAAACGGTGCCCGACTCCCTCGCTTTACTGTACAGTATAGGCACAAAAATGAATTCCTGTCTCATGCATTAACCCATTCAATCCGGTATTCTATTCTATTCAATCCTATTCAAAAATAGCAGAAATACAAGCTCATAGCACGGCACCGAGTGTCGCGCTAAAATATCTGTGCAAATCTTTTAACATGTATATATATTTTCAACTCACATCTTTGCGTCTGTATAAAATATTTTGAGATGGGGGGTCCGCGGACAAATACATATCATTTTGGGTGGTCCTTCACATGAAAAACGTTTGAGAACCACTGATATTATAGCAACATAAGTTTAAAAAAAATTAACTGTTAGGATTTAGAAGACATTTGTAGAATCCCCCATAAGCAAAGATTTGAGTAAAAAAAACATATATATTCAAAGATTTGCACAAATTTTCACGATTCTTAAAAAAAACAAGCTCGAGCTTGTATACCTGCTATTTTTGAATAGCCCAACGTATAAAATAACGGTTATAGCTAAAAATCTAAAATGACACGGTATGCTTTCCCGGTCTTAATGGATTAAACAGCTCGACTGGTTTGGGAAGGAGCTATGCGTGGCAGCGAGGTGCCGCATTAATATTGCATTATGCTAAATGACTGTGGAATCCTAGAATGGATGAGTCCCCTTCCATAGCGCCTGCTGAGCAGGATCAGCTGAGCCCGTCACCATGGCCACTGGGCTGTCACAGCGTTGTCATGGCCACTAAACAGGACCAGTGTTGGCCAGTAACGTTTAAGTACATTTACTCTTCTGAGTATCGGTACTTTACTTGAGTATTTTTATTTTCGGATAATTATGACTTTCTCTCCGCTCCATTTCAAAGACAAATATTGTACTTTTGACTCCATTACATTTCTAGGAAGGGAAAAAGTACATGAAATTATACTATTTTAAATATAGTGAAAATAGCAGATATACAAGCTCACAACATGTCGCGATGCGACGCATTGTGCTCGTTGATCGGCTATTTTTACTATTATTGATATGTTTGAAAATGTATGGAAAATCTTAGAATTTTTGGGTTAAAATGTCAAAATTTTTAAACAGCAGTGCATTGATATAAAATCAAATGTACTGAATACTTAAGTATTTTATAAAGCATGTGCTTTTGAACTCCAATACTGTAACTCAAGTACAAATGTGACGGAGCAACTTTCACTTGACCAGGACTCATGTTTTGACTAAAAGTATTGGGGTTGAGTATTCTTTCCACCACTAAGCAGGACCTCCTCCCAGTGCTATCAGACAGTCTGCCCGTGTTATTACAGCATCCTCATCAGAACACGTCAGGAGTTCTATGAGCGGTTATAACACTGCCGTGATGGAGGCCGCTCAGCACATTGCTGTCGGCATCCCCTGCACTTTAGAAATCATGAATAAAAGACGAGCTGGAACAGAGATTAATAATGAACATGCTGTGCTAAACTTGGAGGCGTGTGTGTATGAGTGAGTGAGAGGGGACGGGTGAGGGTGTGTGTGTGTGTGTGTGTGTGTGTGTGTGTGTGTGTGTGTGTGTGTGTGTGTGTGTGTGTGTGTGTGTGTGTGTGTGTGTGTGTGTGTGTGTGTGTGTGTGTGTGTATGAGAGAGAGAGAGCATCTATGCACGTGCAAGTGTGCATGTTTAATTTGTGGTACAGCCCCGGGGAATATAGACTTTTACTTTTCATTACAATCAACTCCCTTCCCACAGCTCCTCTCTCATACTTTAACAGACTTTGAAAAAGAAGTGGAGCAGCTGGCATGCCCACCACTGCATTTCCCCTTCACCTGTGTCCTACTAAACTGATCTTCTAAAAGCTTTTTAGTTACGGTCATGATTCAGGGTCCTTGTATTTTTGCTGCAAATTATGTAAAGAAACGTAAAGAAAATTCAAGGAATTATTTAGAAAATGGGACATTTTCTAAAACATTCACAGCTGAATTCACAGTAGTTGTATTTTAGGTCAAAGCGCTTCACATTCTTGCCAAAATCCATGATACTATAATGGATGTCGTCCGTTCCCCCCATTTGAAGGCATTTATCCATCATTTGAATCGGACAGTGAAGACAGGTATGGGAAGATGGGAAGACACAGGAATACCATACCACACAGGTCCTGAGCCACATTGGAAGTTCGGAACAGTTGTCACTAGATGACCACCCTAGAAAGGACGGCCAGATCCTTACCCTAACCATAACCACGTCAATACTATGACTGAGCTTAGCCAGACTAACATTGCCTAACCTTAAAATGAACTAATTAAACTCTAACCGTAATTAAATTGAATTAATTAAATCTAGACCATAAGCTTAATGAGGGATTTCCATCCTCTCTAGTGTGGCCATCTACTGACAATGCATAGCAAGTCTACAGCAGGACATTTAGTAATGTGGTCTGTGTATTGCCTGGTTGTCCTTTACTAGCACTCCGGAACGGGTATTTTTTGTTATCATCATTATTTTCAGCTTGATCCCTGAAGCTTTTCTGCGCTGTGTTCTGTACACATCCCTGCATTGCAAGCCACATCACGATGCACACTTCACTGCATCACTTCACCTTTTCTGTTCATCCTCATGGGTTCATCGCGTTCATTTGTCAAATATGTAAGCAACGCAGGCTGTGATTGGCTCACCCTCTTCAGTAGGCGGGCTGAGTCTTCGCTGATGTGTGTGAGGCGACTGATGACATTGTTCAAGTAGAGGTCACTGAGGGTGGCATGATCCTTACTCTCCCTCCTCACCTGGGGAGAAGAATGGAGGAGAGGTAGAGGGCATGAGGGAGAGAGGGATATAGGGAATGAAAGCGAGAGTCGCGCTTTCATTCTATATAAAAACTTTCATAGATACAAACTTAATTTATGCATTACAGTTGTTTCAGCAGCAACACAGTAGTGAAGAAGTAATACAAAACACACAGAATAAGGCACAGACGCAAGTAAGCTTGTTTTAGCTTACTATACAAAAAACACTGTACAAAAAACATAACCAAGACACAGCACAAAAAGGGACATAGTACACAAAGACAGGACATGGCACTAGAATAAAAATGCATGCGATGCAATGCAATGTCACTTTCCAGCCAAATGGTTGGGGAGTGTTTCTATTCATAGAAGCATAGAAACACTAATACTATGCAAAAAACAGCAGTACATGTGAAAAGGCTACATGTGCAAAAACAGCAGTCTTTCTTCTACACGTTCTTAATTACAGGACAATGAGTGGAGAGACTTGTTGAAAGTTCTGATATTTGTCTGTTTCTGATATTATGCCAGTGGTTCTCAACCTTTTCAGGCTGTGACCTCCAAAAATAATCATATTTGAACTGGGGACCCCCCACCCTGACAAGCACTTGGAATTGTAGTAGTTGAGGCATTACATTTAGTTTGACTCGGTTCCACAGATAAATATTGTGAAAATAACAGATCTACAAGCTCACAGCGCCTTGCAGCGCGAGGCGTTGTGAGCTTGTAAATCGGTTATTTTAAATATGTTTTCCTCTTTCTTATATTAGTTGACAATTTGGCCAATGTTTAACCAGTTTTTATAGTATAGTTTGTTGATTACTTCTGGTGCAGTAATGGTCTTTTTTCATTTATTTCTGTATTTACAGCCCACTCCAACCTGCTGACCGGTTGCACTCTCTGGTATTTGTAGGACTCCACTGTTTCCACATTGTCGCTGTTAATACCGATAGGAGCAGGCAGGGCTCTGGATCTCCTGGAATCCACCACCATCTCCAGTCTTGGTGGCATGGAGCTGCAGATGGTGGTTGCTGCACAACTTAAACAAAGTCCTCCACCAGGCTCCTGTACACTTCCTCCTGTCCTCCTCTCTGATACACCCCACAATTGCCATGTCATCCGAACACTTCTGTAGATGACCTTCAGGTTAAGAAGAGCCTTTAGGTCACCGTTCCCCCGGGAAAGATCCAAAGATCATAGACAGCGTGGTCCAAAATGTTAAACGCGTTGCACAAAATCATATCTTGCATTTTTGGGTCATTATATTTAAATCAAATGTTTCAGTACACATCTCAATGTGACACGATCTGAGCTTGTAGATCAGCTATTTTCACTATTCGTCGTATGAGAAGAATATAGGGATAAAGTGGTTAACATTTTGAAATACAAAAGATCATGTGCGTGCACGTGCGTGTGTTTGGGTATGCGTGCACGATGCACATGTGTGTGTGTGTGTGTGTGTGTGGGGGGGGGGTCTCAGCTTGTGTCAGATGTACAGTAAGAAGGGGGGCTGCAAGGAAAAAAGGTATTGAACCACACTTTAGGTGACTGGTGGTGACCCAGGGTTAGTTGTTAGAAAAGCAGCGTACAGTCCTGGTGGGTATGATACTGTCCACACAGAAATATGTATTCCGTAATGCATGTCTCTATAGTCCATCAATAGCCTCCTCTTGTGGTTCACAGAGCACCTCCCAAAAGCAAAACCACATTAGCCTCTGGTGACCATCTCCTTGCTGTCCTGGTGGCCACGGGCTGGCGTTGAACAGTCTGCTTTTATCGGGGTGTGAGCTGAACCAGGTTGTGAGCAGACCTGCCAACGGGGGGGGCCTTGCAGTAGAATTGTATGCGTCCTTGACATTAGCATATACAGTAGCAAATGGCTTACAAACTCGCTGAGGAGAGTGACACATGGTTGAAAAAGTACTAGAAACACTATGAATGTGCTGGGATGTTACACTGGGATATTGTGCCGACGTGACGTAAACAGCAAAGAGGACAAGGGTGTATAATACGGGCACATACTGACAGAATTCAGCTCAAAGTCTGGGTAACGGATCCATTTCCATTGTTATTGTGTTTGCACCCCTTAAAAGATAAAATATCTTAACGATTCTCAAGCTAAATACCTTTATTACGATGTAGGCGATAATATAGTGTAGAGGAAAAATACCCTCCTGTATGTCCTCTGTGTTCTCCCACACAATGGGAGAGTGTACACCCGTGACAAACGATGACGTCACTGGTGGTACATTACATTTCGCAGGAGAAATACACAGAAGATATGCACGTTTTTCCCAAACTATTATATGATCTCCTCCCATCAGAATGATTTATATACATCTGTTACATTTCCCTTTAAAAGGTAGGGTAAATTATATTCTTTTGTTAAAATAAGTGCTAAATAGGTCTATATTCTGATAGTACTCATTGATATAGTGTGTTTGTTCAGTAACAGGAGTCTCCCTGTGTCTCCTGCTCTTTAGTAAATAGAAAATGCATTTTCAGGTCGGGATACCCATTTTATCCAATTAGGAGAGAGAACTTGCACAGAATACAGATTAAACAAGTGAAATTGAAAGTGATGGCACTAAGAAATGAGCAGACAAAATTGGAACTGGAACACTATAACATTGAAGCTGATATATGGGTACTCTTACTCTTTCCTGATTAGCTGAAATGTTTCAACCCACCTGAAAATGTATTTTCTGTTCACTAACAAGCTGGAGAGACGGGGAGACCCCTGTTATTTAACACTCTATAACAATGATTAGTATCAGAATATAGTGCTTGAACCTAATAACAAATAACTTTTTGTTTTAACAAAAAATATCACTTACCCTAACTTTAATATATCTATCCTGATGAATTAACGCACACACACACACACATACACACTACCTGGTTCAGTAGTAAGTACCAGCAGTTAACTGGAGACAGCAAGTTCTGATCCTTCCTGCAAGGGAGACATGAAAAGGGTTTAACTACATACTTGTCAGACACAAACACACACACACACACACACACACACACACATGCACATGCACATACAAGACACAAACATCGAACACACACGCAGGCACGCAAGCACACACACACAAGCTCACAATCATGTGCACACCCCCTTAAACCAGCCCACACTAACAACATGCCCAATTAAAGCCAATTATACTACCCCCTACACACACAATTATACTTACCATTTAGTGAAGGCATTAATTCCAGCTAATTATGTTCATGTATGCTTGCAAATACACACGCACGCACACACACACACACACACACGCACGCACGCGCACACACACACACACACACACACACACGCACGCACACACACATCTGCCTCTGGGCCTACTTGTATTGCTGGTGGTCCTTGGTGCTGCGCGTCTTGGCCATGAACCTCTCTGCTAGCTTCTCCAGGTTTCTGGAATACTCCGTTTCGATCTCGGCCTTCTTCCTGAAGAAGTCCTGCAGGTCCTGGAGCAGCTGAACTCGCATCTCAGTCTGCTGCTCCAGACACCGCTGCTGTTCCACCAACTGGACCCGCACATCTATGCACGCACGCACACGCACACACGCACACACACACGCACACGAGGAGTGGAAGTTGTATTATACTGCTGTTGTGAATCTTGTATATGTTTTGCAGTTATTGTGCTAATTTCCTTCCTTATTATGTGCCGTACTTAAGTGTCCATAAAAACATGGCATAGATAGCAGCCATTTTGAAAGCTCCCAATGGCAACAAACGCACCACAAATGAGAGTGGAAACACACGCACACACAGACACACACACGCACACAAAATTCCATAATGGGCGAGTTGCAAATACTTGCTGAGGCTGAGGGCCCACGGTGGTAAGCTATGGGGGGTCTCTCTATGAATCATATTGACGTAATGACGTGTCTGTGTGTACGTGTTTGTGTCTTTGCTTGCGTATGTCTGTGTGCATGTGCACGTGCGCGTGTGCGTGCGTGTCTGTGTGCATGTCGATGCGGCAGATCTGAGTTCTCGTCTTCACCTTCCTCATCACGTGGTTCACACACAGTGTGTGGTTGCCAGGACAACAGGTAGTGGAGTGGATAGGGTCCCCCGGGGGTTGATGTGTGTGTGTGTGTGTGTGTGTGTGTGTGTGTGTGTGTGTGTGTGTGTGTGTGTGTGTGTGTGTGTGTGTGTGTGTGTGTGACTGTGTGTGGTAGGGACAGAGAGAGATGGAGAAAGAGAGAGCGTGAGAGAGACCGAGGAAACAGAGGAAAGGATGAAGAAGAGAGGGCAGAAAAACGAGGGACAGACGGAGTGACAGAGGAGGAAGGAAGAAGGCACGGGGGAAGATGTGGGGGGTTAGTATTGTGTATTCTGCTTCTGCAGAGTGTCAAATAGACCCAGTACTCAAACACAACAACCACTGAAGCGTGTATCCATGCTGACTGTAGGGCTCTGTGTGTGTGTGTGTGTGTGTGTGTGTGTGTGTGTGTGTGTGTGTGTGTGTGTGTGTGTGTGTGTGTGTGTGTGTGTGTGTGTGTGTACAGGGTCCATTTTCAAATTAACACTGAGGGTTTTACTGTGTGTTGTTTAACATTATTTTGGTCAAGGGATGTTTTCCAAGGTGACTCCTTGGAAACAAATAGATTTCGGTAATTATAAGAGATTAGGAAGAGGGGGGAAATGAACAGAAAGACAGATAGAGGGGGAGAGAGAGATAGGACAGGGAAAGAGCATTATGTGAGTAGTGTTTTACAGGAGAACATTGCCTTGCCTTGGATCAGAATGAATTCAAAGTGAAGGTTATCTGCTGGTATCTTTACGCTTTGATGTCAGTGGGAAAGGCTCTGTCACAGAACCAACCTTCCATGTCCCCATAGCACCCCAGCTACACACTCAACCTTTTAGTTTTTGATCCAGGAGAGCTATACGCGCTCAGCACAAACACCCACGAGCAGAAAGGAATATGCAGAGTATCTATCCGGTATGGCGCGGAATCGATTCGTTTCGCGAAATCTCTCATCTGCGGAAATCAATGCGTTGCGGCTCCGGCCGGCGTTGTGAGAGGCAGCTCATCCGTGTCTCACTTGAGAAATGGCAAATGTTCACACGGTGGTTGTGCGGCGGTAGGCATCACCACAGGCTGAAGGTCACCGAATGTGAAGAATCAGCGAGGGAATAGTTCCCCCACCGTGCTGAAGGTGGCCTCCTCAATGGTATTGGTGGAGAGCATCTGAACTGCCGATACTGTGCTAAACCAATTCAAACCTAGCATGCCCTTTCTTTTTTATTTTTTTGTCTCCGCCAGGCCGAAAGGCATGGCGAGAGAGTATGTTTTGCCCCCTGTCCGTCCGTGTGTCCGTCCGTGTGTCCGTCCGTGTGTCCGTCCGTCCGTGTGTCCGTCATTCTGTCTGTGGACAGCTAATCTCCGGCACCGTTGGCTTGCTCGCAGCGAAACTGTGCACACACACTCCCTGGATGCCACAGCAGAACCTCTGCCCCAAATTTTTCACATGGGCCTTTTATAGCGCCACCAGGAGGCCGATTTGTGCAAAACATATTTTTTGACAGTACTCCTACAGATTTTGTCCAAAAATCCCGTAAATCGGTACACAGTATCTCTATAGTCATTAAACGAAACGGGTCTTTCAGATTTTTCATATTCCATCCTGATTGGCTAAAAATGGCTTCCAAAGTTTGCAGGAGCGCTCCGTTTTGAACAAAATGCCTCAAATCATGAACACAGCATGCAATTTCCTTGAAACTTTGCATGCATATTCCCACTATGCAGAGGAAGAAATGCCACTTGAAAATGTTCAAATCAGCCTCATGGTGGCACAATAACAGGCCCATTCGTGTTTTTACCTATAACTGCGCCGATCTGTGTAAAACTTTGTAAGCGCACTCCCTAGAGGTCAAGGAAAAACCCTTGCCCTGCATTTTTCACATCTGCCTTTTAGAGCGCCACCAGGAGGCCGACTTATGTAAAACACATTTTTGTATATTACTCCTTCCGATTTGATCCAAATTTCACGCAAATCGGTACACATGATCTCTATAGTCATGTGATCAAGACGGATGTGTTTGATTTTTCACATTCCATCCTGATTGGCTAAGATTGACATCTAAAGTTTGCAGTAGTGGCTTGTTTTGAACAAAATGCCGCAAATCATGAATGCAGCATCCGATTGCGGTCAAACTTTGCACGCACATTCACACTATGTTGAGGAGCAAATGCCACCCTTTTGACATTGGCCTGTTATAGCGCCACCAGCAGGTCTAATTTAGCAAAACAATTTTTTTGAACAAAATGCCTCAAATCATGAATGCAGTGTCCGATTGCCGTGCAAGGCCTAAGAAGAAATGGCACCCTTTTCACATTGGCCTATTATAGCGCCACCAGGAGGCCACAATAACCTACCTGACCTGGTGGAGACCTGTGCTCCGAGGAGCACTTTTTCTAGTTTCTCTATATTTTTGGGGGCTTTTTCTGCCTTTATTGATAGGAACAGTAGACTGACAGGAAATGGGGAGAGAGATGGTGACACGCAGCAACGGTCGTCGGGATCGGGAGTCGAACCTGCGACTCGCTGTCAGGCTGGATTACCAGCGTAGGTGCCAACCGTCCGGGCCAGCAGCCCCTTTCGAGGGCTAATATTCGGCCAAAATAGCAGATCTCCTAGCTCACAACGTGTCGCAATGTTCGGTGAAGAGATTCAGTGTAGAGTGAAAGCATTAGGGGCCTATAGAGCCCTTGGGAAATTGGTCAACCAAGTACAGGGTTTTTAAGTGGTTAACCACATTAACCCTGGTGTCCCCATTTTGGACATGTCATTATAGGCAAACCAAAAATAGCAGAGCTTGTAGAACGGCTATTTTTGCTATTCGTTGTATGTCAATGTATAGGGCTTAATTGTGAATTGTGTATCAGGCAAGACACTCGGTGAAATACAGCAATATTGAGCGTCGACAGTGTGTGTTCTGTTACACCCCGATGCATATGTTGTTTGCAGATGAATGAGTCTCCTCCTTTTCTGCACACATCTGCTTGATATTGCTAAATAGCAGTGCCTTCAGCACGTGATGAAAATATGGAATTATCACTTCGCACCAATCCTTTTTATACTTTTATGTGGCATATTATTATGTACATTTTCAAAGCGTGTACATGTGTGTTAATATGCATTTTGTGTGTACGTGAATGTGTGTGTGTGTGTGTGTGTGTGTGTGTGTGTGTGTGTGTGTGTGTGTGTGTGTGTGTGTGTGTGTGTGTGTGTGTGTGTGTGTGTGTGTGTGTGTGTGTGTGTGTGTGTGTGTGTGTGTGTGTGTGTGCATGTGTTCGGGCGTCTGATGTCACTGCTTGAACAGGAACAGGAAGCTTGCACTGTCTTCGGAGGTGGTCGTTACTATGGCGACCAGGTCCAAGGACACGGGGGCAGACTACTGCTGGATAATCATTAAGGAAAACACACACACACACACACACACAGTGATCTGGGCCAGTGATACAGCTTTCTAAAACATTTACTCAGTGTCACACAGCCACTCACTTTATTATGTGCTTGCTCACTAGACCTGCGGGTCCATTTTTTCACTCTTAGATTTTAATTAAAACTCAGGACTTTGCAGTGTACTACTTCACTATCTCCCTTCCATGTTTGTCCATTTACTTCTCTCTATATCTATCTATCTATCCATCCATCCACCCAAGCTGGGCAATATGACTTCAAATCAATATCACCATTATTTCAGACTTCTGCCTTGATTGCGATTAATGAACAATTATTTAAAAGAAAATATATATATGGTGAAACTAGCCGATCTACAAGCTATGTACAGCAGCTATTTTTGTACACCACCATTGTACAATAAAGTATAAATATCCGGTTAAGTGGTTAGACTAATCGGTTAAGTCTATTTTAAAAAACCTTCTACTTTTAGCGTTTCAATTCGTTGATATATATAAGAAATGTTTATAATAATTTATTAACCTGCTGGTGAATTATACGATTAGCCACATGAGCAAGATTAACCCATTAAAGCCGGGAAAGCATCTGTATCATTTCAGATTTTTGCGAAGGCTGTTAAAAAATAGCAGATCTACAAGCTCTTCGTGCCGCACGCTGCGAGCTTATACATCTGTATTTTTGTAGAATCAGCCTCAGGTCATAATGGGTTAAGTCGGTTATTGGTTCTAAATATCGGTTTTGATATATTTTGGTCCAGCCTTACTATCCATCCATATACTTATCTATCTACCTATCTCTATCTCTCTCAGGTATGCAGATGTGAGGTCAGTAATCACCTACATGCAGACACAGGCAAAAAAAACTAGAGCTGCAGCTCAGCTGCACGTACAGTAAAATTCTGAGTGTTCACTTAACTCCTTTTGGGTCCATTTGTACAGCCTCAGAATTAAATGAACACTAGGGATTTTACTCCTCCATCTCTGCCTTTTTTATGCTCCATCTCTCCCTTGCTTTCTCTTTCTCTCTCTCTCTCTCTCTCTCTCCCCTGCAGAACCCCATCTCCCGGCTTGATTTGCATTTCTCATTAAGCCGAGGAAGATCCTCATCTCTGCTCCGTTCAGACACATTAGATGTCCCACACACTGTGGAGCGGGTAATGCTCATGGAGCTCACAAAAGCCCCTGAAAGAGCCGGGGCAATAAGGATCGGGAGCCCGCTCGATACGCCGGAACATTGTTGTGCATTCAAATGTGTATTGTCAGCAATAATGCATGATCCGTGTGCCATACCTTGTGCGCGACTCACCTCGCTGAACACACCCTCACACTCATGATGAGAGAGAGCGGCTATACCTCATGTGTATACATTACACACCACCTACTGCATTGACCAATCAGGAGCCGGAGAGGGGAGGCAGACTTGGAGAGCACATAGTTACAATGCAGATCTATACGTTTAGCTCCACGCCAGGAGAGAGATAGGACAAGAGGCCCAGGCGGAAAAGCTGTGCTTTAACGGAGTGGTCATTGTAATGCAGGGCATCCCCGCATGTGTTTTGGCTGCTTGCCACCAGAGTAAGGATCACACACACGCACGCACACACACACACACACACATCCTCACGTATACACATGCAAAGGCGAACATCTACGTGTAAAGACACACATGCACGCACTGGTTCTAATGCTCTCCTCTGCTGCTCTCCATTAAATCTAATCACTCAAGATCTCAGTTTCGATTCATCCTGTGCGTGCGCGAGTGTCTGTGTCATACAGAAAAGGGACCATGGAAGAGACTGTTCATGTATTGGTGTGTTGCACTGACAGAATGAGCACAGCAGGCCAGGGGAAGGAATGAAGCAGAAGAGAGGGTTGAGCAAGTGAGCAAGCATAAAAAAGATTTAGCTTGTACACAGTAAAATCCTCAGTGTTTATTTAACTCCAGAGTGAACAAATGGAACCAAATGCATAAGGGTCTATTTGGTTCCATTTGTTCCCTCTCCGAGTTACAAATTGATAGATTTTACAGTAAACTGAGTATTTTACTGTGTACTGTATTGTAATTCCTTCTGAGAGAGAGGTATCTGAGATAGGAAAACACCCAAGGTGAAAGGTACCCCCATTTCCGCCATTCTCTTTGATATCAAACGACAGAAACATGGTTTTGCCTTTCAGTGCAAAGCAGGAGCCTATATTCCTTTTAGATGCCAAGTGACAGCGTGGGCGTAGGTGACAACTGAGTATGTGAGAGCTGCAAGTGTGAGAAGCCATGTGAAGAACAAGAGAGACAGAGCTGAGAAACTGTGTGCACGACTGAAAATGACATAAAATGAAATGAAAGGGACATTAAGATGGCCACAATTCTACTGTCATCAAAAGAAATGTCCAATTGAACATCAAGATCATAACAGTCCCCACAGAACATCCAGCATTCACCAGAGTCTCATCAGGCTTCTTAATACATTATAAAAGCCTCAGTGTTGTTCATTTAGCTCTGAGAGTATGGAAATGCCATTCAGGACACTTGCGGGTCCATTTTTACACTCTCAGAGTAAAATGACCTCTTCCACTATCATTCAAGATCTGTAAAGCCCAGAATAGTCTTTTGTCTCTCATCACTTTGCATTGCAGATTACAAACAGCCAACAAGAGCATCAGCCAAGAAGAGAGATTGGAAATAGGATGGAAAATCATGCCAACAAAAAACAATGAGAGCCATGCATGGCCTAGAGTAGACTCTCTGCACTGGCATCTGCGGGTGAATAAATGTCCCAAGTGTCGCAGAAAAAGTAGTGCTCTCCACACAACTATACAGGCCTTGCTATTTTGACTGCAAGGCTTGAAGTATTCCCCACAGGTGTGCAGATCGTGAGCAGGTAAGAGTATAGCTACAATATGCAATACTGTATTACTGTGGGCCCCGGACCATGGGTTGGGAATCACTGCTGTACAGGAATCTAGGATTGTACCTATGCTGAAGTGGACTGATGATAATAGACAAAGACTCATCAGCAATAATGTGAGCTTGAGAGAGAGAGAGAGAGATTGAATGAGTGAGATATGGAGAGGGTGGAGTACATGTACAGTCACAAGTTGGGAGTTGGAGTTCTGAAAAGGGCATCCGACTGTACCCCGAGGCACCATAGCGGGTGGGAGTAACCATGGCGCCGGGGGGCCCACAGTCACCGTAACCATGGCAGCCATTCTCGCAAGATCGGTTGAGCTGGCAGACATGATAGCTTCTCCATGTGTCCCATCATCACACATTGGGAAGTCACACACGGATCAGGATCTAATGCACTGGAGACCACACACACAGACACAGACACAGACACACACACATACGCGCGCGCACACACACACAGGGGAGCCTACTGCAGTCACAACCTCAGAGGAATACCAATAGACAGCGGCTGTGTGCTCCCAGACAGCCGGAGATGGTGTGCATTAGACAGACCATGTACACACAGGCCCGGGGTAGACGGTCTTCTGACAGCCGCTTGACTGTACAGCATGCTAGAGCTGCCAAACACCCACTCCTACACATGGCTGACAGAGAGATCAAGGGCTCCGCAGAATACACCCCTCCTACTCCTCCTCCTCACCCCCCAGGCGCCTTGCAGCACTCGAGATGAACCCAGAAAATACTGACGTCTCACGGTGAGGTGTCAGCATCAGCACCCATACATACACCCACCCATACACACACAGGCATAGAGAGCTGAATCCGATGCCAAGGCATTGTAGGCATAGAGAAGGATGTGGCAGGTGTGTGTGTGTGTGTGTGTGTGTGTGTGTGTGTGTGTGTGTGTGTGTGTGTGTGTGTGTGTGTGTGTGTGTGTGTGTGTGTGAGAGAGCTTGAATGAGAGATGGAGAGGGTAAAGGTGGGTGCGCCTTATAGTGTAGGACCCCACACAGATCCCCGATGGGTGAGAAATAAAAGAAATCCCCAGAAAATAATAATAACCCTACCTTTCACTTGGCTCTCGTATTCGGCGAGGATTTCCTTGTCCTTCTTGCTTTTGTTCGAGTTTGACATGATGTCGGCACAATAATACAGGTGATCAATCAGAAAACAGGTGCATAAAACCTTTAATTCCTCTCCGTGCGTCTACACTGTCACTGCCCGAGGCGTCATCATCATCATCATCATTGCAGATCACAAGTTAAAATACTAGAGAAAATCCATCCAGTGCCGCAACAACACTGTACTGGCCTCCTGTATAATAAATATACCTCCACATACACACACTCAGAGCCTGGTGCTAGATGACGCTCAGTGAGAAACAATCACCCATTCATCCCCAGTGCAGAACGGAGCCGTTGTAAAGCCATGGTGAGGTCAGAGAATGATAATATGCCGTGTCAGCTGGACGGGTAGTAAAAAAAAATATTATCTCCCGTAAACTCAACCCAGGAGCAGCAACATGCAAACACACCCACGCTCACACACACATGCACTACACCGGGTTTGCAGTGGAGACCAGGCAGGCACACGCCCACTAGGTAGCGTGCAATGGACGGTAACCGGAAGACTCGCCCCAAAACACGCTCACCCCCCATTTCTTTTCGCGGACAGCTCGCCCCCAGGCGGTTCTTGTATTCTTGTATTTGTTTTTTTACTGAGGATAAGGTTAGAAATAAGTTTATGGTTAGGCATAGTTTTACTGAGGTTACGTTTATTAATAATGTTAGGTTTAGTTTAGGCATAGTTTAATAAAGTTAAGGTTAGGCTGGCATAGTTTTACTGAGGTTACAGAGATGAATAAGGTAAGGTTAGGCATAGTTTTACTGAGGTTACGATTACGAATAGGAATAAGGTTAGGTTTAGCCGTTTACTGAGGTAAAATTTAGGAATACCAGGTGGCGACTGGCGACCGTTCCGAGGTCGCCAAAATTGCCCCGGGGCGACTGTGTTTTGGGGCGAGCGTTTTGGTATTCCAACGGACCACACACACACACACACACACACACACACACACACACACACACACACAGCTGTTAGCGGTAGTACGCGCTAGTACGCGCCCCACTTCGCCGGGTAGGTAAGGTTATCTCCGGTTAGTGTCGAAGTGTATGTTCACCTTATAGTAACCCCTTTCTTTCACCCACTGCCCAGACAGACACTAGCGTGTATGGTGGAAATAATAATAATATAACAGCCACACAAATGTCGCTGAAAAGGGTGTGACTGGCGGGGCGTAATCAATGATATTGGATTGACAGCTGATATGATACATAAACTGCAGGAGCGGATCTCACAGCCGTCGCAAATAATGGTCACATCCGGACAGTTGTCTAATTATAACTGTCTAGTTGGTATAATAATGTATGTTCGTAAAATAAAATGTAGCCATTATTTGGGAAAAGGCATTCAGATTCCTCACGATCAAATGCAATTCTAGCTGTCTAGGACAACGAACCTACACTACCTTTGCCTAAATTACTAAATATGTTTTGTCAAAATACAAGCCACTATTAATTTAAATTCAATGTCAATTGTCTTGCGCAAACAATGTAGGCTATTTTTCGATGAATTGAATGCACAGGACCCAATGGAAGCCACAGGGCTTTCTTGGGTTTAATCCTTTTTAGCATCCTTTTGTATAGAACTGTAATTTCTGTGCTTTTTTTTTTGCAAACTGCTAAATAAAGTATTCAATCAATCAATCAATCAATCAATCAATCAATCAATCAATCAACCAAACAATCAAGTGAATACTTGTGACAACCATGCACATAATAATAGGCTAGATTTGGCCAATTGGCTTTAACCGTGCAATCCGGAATTTAATTAATAAAACGTTATTTTTAACCGTAGTACAATATTAGCACATCTGCAGTGCAATGTGGTCTCCCTACTCTTCCATTGAGAAATTTAGACCCTGGTGTCTTCCCCTACTAGCGCAGCCTGTGCTTGCTGATGACACGCAATACTGTAATACTGCCTGAAGCCCATAAACGCATTCCTATCTCATCTGGCCAAGCGGGGATTGCCTCTTGATGAGCGGTATAAATTAGGTCCCTCGATCACACATAACGGTTACGGATTGCAGGCAGTTTTAATAGACTTTACAGGGAATGACAGTAGGGGTAACAGGTGGACAGGTGGGCACCAAAACCATCTGGGCACTTAGGGACAACTGGGCACCAAAACCATCTGGCCACTAGGGACATGTGGGCACCTGGATGAGTGGGCACCTGGAGAGGTGGGCACCAGGACAACTGGGCACCAAAACCATCTTGGCACTAGAGACATGTGGGCACCTGGACGAGTGGGCACTTGAATTAGGATTCGTGTTTTGTTTTTTTAAACTTTACATAGCATGCTGCTTTGTTGTTGGTAAGTGATATTTAACCCACTGTTCTTTAAACCCCCAAACACAACACAGAAAAAAATGGAGATAAATAGTAGCCTACTGTTAACAAAATAGATACAAATGAGTAGCCTTAGCCTACATGTGTAAAAATAGAGAGAGAGAAATTACTGAACTAAAAAAAATTGCTGAACTGAATGCTAGGATATAGAAAACATTACACAATAAAATTATAGGAGAAAAAAAACAGTGCCCACATCTCCAGGTGCACAGTTATCCCCACCCCTAAGTGCCCACTCGTCCAGGTGCCCACATGTCCCTAGTGCTCAGATGGTTTTACTGCCCAGTTGTCCTGGTGCCCACCTCTCCAGGTGCCCACTCATCCAGGCCCCAAAAATATGGTGCCCAGATGTCCCTAGTGTTCCAGTATACAGAGCCATGTGTCAACAAAGGGTGCCAGGATTCAACCTATTCTATTCCCTGATAATTATTTCAATAAACCCACTGAGCTGCAATATATCTTTGTAATTATTCTGCCACTCGTAAATCTCTTATTAGCCTAATTAGTCCATGAGCCAGACAAAATTTCATTATCGAAAGAGTGGGCAAAACCATACCTATATTAAATTGTTCATAGGGTCAATACGAGTAAATAAATATATGATAACCTTTCCACAGGAGTAGCTTTTTCATGGTTATCACACATTTTGTTATTTTCCCCATACGTACATGACAGGTGAAAAAAATTCAAAATTTAAAAAAGAGTTATCATAATGAAACTTCCTGAGTTGATTACTTACATGAAGACAATGATTTATCGTATTACAAGTTTTCTGAAATTGTATATTTAAATATGCAAATTGGCATTAGGAAAATATGCCTGAATTTGCATAACTTTCCAGAATCAACTTTGGAACATTGGACAAAGCCAGAGTCAACATTCTTATTTCATTTTGTTTAAGATGTTGGAGTCAAAGGTTTTTAACAAGGGAATATTCAATATCTGGCTCAATTTTGGGGCTCTGGCTCATGGACTAAATGCCTAATTTGCATATCTAAATATACAATTTCAGAAAACTTGTAATACGATAAATCATTGTCTTCTTATAAGTAATCAACTGGGGAAGTTTCATTATGATAACTCTTTTTTAAATTTTGTAATTTTTTCACCTGTCATGTACGTATGGGGAAAATAACAAAATGTGTGATAACTATGAAAAAGCTGCTCCTGTGGAAAGGTTATCATATATTTATTTACTCGTATTGACCCTATGAACAATTTAATATAGGTTTGGTTTTGCCCACTCTTTTGATAATCATTGCTCAATTTTGGGGCTCTGGCTCATGGACTAAATAGGGACAGAGAAGAAGACCTGTTATGCCCTCTAGTGATTCTACCTGGCGCTTGCAACTGTTTTAAATACACCATAGCCTGTTATTTAACCGTGTCTCAACTGGGGAAACGTACAGAAACCTCCTCTGACTGTCCCAGAGAAAGGGAAGGCAAGTTTATTTGTATAGCACATTTCAAAAACAAGACATTTCAATGTGATGTATATCAAACAGCACAGTCAGTCTCCTAATAGGAAATAGGACACAGGGCAAAAGAACAGCACAATTTAAAAGGACATTGTAATACAATAAAAACTAAAAAGTCATATGAAAAACAAAATAATAAGAGTAAAAAGAAAGACACTGCTAGGTAGCCCTTAAATACTGAACAGGCCTAATACATTTCAAATCGTGTGTCATGTCATGTGTCTGATTAGTCAGAAGAAAAGTGCCTTGTATGTTTATAAACACTAGATGGCACTAGAGCGATTCTAACCATGAACTACGGGGTTCAAACCATCCATGGAGAGCCATCTCCATTACATCTTCTTCTACAGTGATGGAAGAAGTACTCACATGTTTTACTTGAGTAAAAGTATCAATATGGCAATGTAGAAATGGTCTGTTACAAGTAGAAGTCCCGTATTCAAAATGTACTTGCAAATTGCAAAAGTATCGGCATTAAAATGTTCTAAAGTATCAAAAGTAAAAGTACTCATTATGCAGAATGTCCCATTTCACAAGTTTTCAAATGTATAAAATGTATACAAATCTTTTGAAAATAGCAGATCTACAAGTTCACAATGTGTCGCATCGCGACGCATTGTGAGCTTGTAGATCGGCTATTTTCAAATGGCTGAAATGTGTATAGGGCTGAAGTGAGTAATGTATGCTTTGTAATAATAATAACAAAATCTACAAAGTAACTAGTAAATAAAGTTTTCAAATAATTGTAGTGGAATAAAAGTATAATATTAGCCGCTGAGATGTAGTGAAATGGAAGTAAAAGTACTGAAAATTGGAAATGCTCCAGTAAAGAAAAAATACCTCAAAATTGTACAGTACTTGCACCACTGCTCTTCTATCATCCATTGTCTTTCTGTCTTGACTAATTAAACTATAAGCTGCCTTTGATTCATGGCCCTTCTCTGTGATGCCAGGGGCAATCTGAGAAATGAAACATGGTTCCCATGGTGCAGGTCACGCCAAAGCTGACAGTTAAACAAACTAGGTGCAGGGACCTGGACTACGCCAATGTTTTATATTTCACAAACAATGGGTTGGGACCCATTTTGGGGTCCTGGACCCATTTTTATGGGTGACACTGTAAATATATATATATTTTTTTACATTTCCTATACCTGGTGAGACGAAGGAGGAGCCCGGCCAGGAGACAACCCACAGAGCCTAGTCCCTCCACGTGCCAGAGCCTCCCCGAGTCCCGGCAGAGTACTTCCGGTCCGGAGAAGCGGACTGAGTGGCCCTGTCTTGCCCTATAGGACTGACCGTGGGTAGCTACTGGGACGTAAGTCGGGGCTTGATCAACCCTGGCTGGGTCACCTGGGCGAGGGTGTATGTTGTATGTTGCGAGACCCGAAACACCCGATGACCCCAGGCTACAACACTGATGATACGTCCCAGTTGCATCCATGTGATGTTTTTCTTTATTATCTAAAAAATATATATTATTTCAAAAGATTTTCCCAAATATAAAACGATATAATTATTTATTTCCCAGAAATGTAAAAAAATTACAAATTAACTTCTCGAGCTGAAAAGGTTTGGGAACCCTTGTTCTAAGATACCATGACCGTATACTTCACTGTATACGTACATTGTGCCAGTGTTTCCTCTACCCTTGAATCCAGGAACTGCCATCCTGTGACCTGACAATATTTAGTCTGATTGGTTTTCAAGAGCTTCAGTGTCATATTGTTTAAATGCTGTTTCGGAGGTCTTTTTAAGTAAGATAAATTCTCAGAGTGCTTAAGTTATGATGTAGATGCAGGTAATAATTGTAGAGTAAGAAGCATGATTGTTTAAGGCAGCAGGGAAGCAAGCCAGTGGACAGAAAGCAATGAGAGAATATTTGGATCAATAGTCTTAGTACCTCCTTCGGGAATCAAGTTTCCATTGGCCAGGAAGAGGATTTCATTCATTAGGTCAGAGACCAGACCATAGATATCTGCTCTGCTCCTTCTTTTAGGAGCAGTGTGCTGCTCCAATTGAGCACACAGGGAACAATTAGGGCTTGCTCGGCGACACACCTCAACACAAAGCCTGGAGGAGCTGGCGATCAAATCGTGGACTATCCGATTCCCAGATGGACGCTGTTTGTAATCCACTCTTAATGAGAGAACACCTTTCATTCCTCTAATGGCTGAATAAGCAGTGTGCTGGTCACTGAATCAATGGTCTGAAAAAAATACCCGGGGGCTGTGACACTGAAGTAAGAACCTCTAGCACCCTTAACAGAGAACTCTGATAAGCAGAATCAAGTTTCTAAGAGTGTAATATTATGATGTGAGATTATTGGTCTTGGGGAGGGTGTAGACAACTAGTGTCTCCTCCAATACACAGCAGTTGCTTCTCTTCACCTGAAAGAAAGGCGTTCCACTAGGCGTTCCCAGTTCCACTCCCTGCTGAACAGACACCCGACCAACCGGCTTCTCAACTGCAAACGCGGCCAACTGTGTTCGTTGGAGTGCCCGGCGAAGCCGGAGGCACCAAGGGGGATTAGAACCCATCTTACCCTGTGTCACCAGAACACCAATTTGTCTGTATGGTCATTTAGACAAGGCAGGACACTCTGGGGTTTTTTAAACTTATTTTTAAAAGATGCAATGGAGTGAAGAATTTTCAAACAGGTTCTGTTCCAATAAAAAAACAATTCTTCAACAGAGTGAACAGAAACATTGGTTAAGAGGGCCTGGTGGAAACAATGACCAGATCTTGAATTAAGAGCACGCTATCGGAAGGAAGTTAAGGGGCTTGGGAGCATGACAAGAGAGCAGGGTCTGAAAGATCACAGATCACAGAGAAAAACCATTATAAAGCACAAGATCAAGATTATGTCCCTTAGACTCCCTTACACTCTAAGGGACACAATAGGGACTCT
Source organism: Gymnoscopelus braueri (assembly GCF_963280865.1). Classification (NCBI taxonomy): domain Eukaryota; kingdom Metazoa; phylum Chordata; class Actinopteri; order Myctophiformes; family Myctophidae; genus Gymnoscopelus; species Gymnoscopelus braueri. The sequence goes on from NC_137625.1 coordinate 24,999,061, forward strand.
AATGCTTAGAGTAACAGACTGAACAAGATTAAATATCGTAGATTATATCAGTCCTCACTAATGCTCATCATAAGATAGTATCATACCTGCCTACTCGCTCTCTGTCTGAGAGGCGGGCTGTGGATAACTTGAAAATGTACCTGCCATCGTTGGGGGGGGGGTTTCAAGCCAGGGCATTCTCACCCCAAGGCGTCACATTTCCCCACTTGGTAGTGTTGATTTTGACGGCAAATTTTGATTTAGTTTTAGTCATAGTCTTTTGAATCAAATTCCATTTAGTTTTAGTCACATTTTAGTCATCTGATGTCTAGTTTTTGTCAACTAAATATCATAAGATTATTGTCGAGTAAATCTACAGTTGATTTAGTCGACTAAAATGTATTTTGGCAGTGCCTTGATGGCATCGTAATGGCTGATTTTACACTTGGTTGCATGCTGAAAATAGCGGATCTAGAAGCTCACAACGCGTCGCGCTGCGACGCGTTGTGAGCTTGTAGATCTGCTATTTTCAGAGCGCAACACCCAAGCGTCTTTTAGTTCTACTGGATCTCTTCTCCACTAGTCCCTCACTAACATTTTAGTCTAGTTTTTATTTGTTGACGAAATTGTCAACATATTTAGTCTTAAATTTAGTCATCATAGCTTTTTTTGTTTTTGTTTTAATTAAGTTTTTACCAGTGAAAAAAGGTCGTAGTCGACGAACATTTTTCGTCATAGTTTTAGTCGCATTCTCACCCCAAGGCGTCACATTTCCGCGCTTGGTCAAGGTACCTTTTGCATCCGATGCGATGCTGATGTCGTGGTTGCCCTTTTGCGTACCATGTTGACATCCAGGGAACAATCACACGTACTATCCTCTGCCCTCTCCCGGTGCTGAGTCAGCAGAAGTAGGCTTCACAATCCACACCGCTTGGCACGGGGACTCGCTCGGCCTCAGCCCACCACACTGAGTCACATAATGCACAGAAATGGTACCGTACTACTACAGTATAGTGAGCTTTAATGATGGCTGATATTGATATTGTGTTGAAAAAAGCCTATTTATCTGCTGGTTTGAAGGCACAGTGCTGTGGTTTGTACTAAACACTACATGACACATCAACATATCAAAGAATAGAAGTAGCTTGCAAATAAACTAATGAGCATCAATCATATCTGGTTCTGAGTTAATTTTACAACGGCAAGAAGGTAGTTAACATTTATGACTCTTCTGGATTGATTTCATGTTCTATGCATATTTAATCTGGCAATCTATCTGAGCTAACATGCAAGCTGGATTAGAGGGTAATGGCTTTGGTAAATGAATAGCATTCTCACTGGCTCGCAGACACTGGCATGCACCTATTCTATCAAATTAAACATTAATATTAATTAATGCACATTTGTGTTGGTGTGACCAACACACACCAAATGATAAATGATATCCTCTGTGACTTTTAATGGAGTGCCTGTTATGTGTGGGTGTTTACTTATAGACCATCAGACTATACGGAGTATGATATAAGCAATACATACTGCAAATATTATTTGCAGTATGCATTGCTTATATCATACTACGTCTTGTAGATCATCTATCGCTGTGCGACCCCACCGTACAAAGAAGTATAAATCTGGCTTTAAATCTACAATATGGCCTGTATGCGGGAGACGTGCCGCAAAGCCCATATGTCCGTTTAGGGACCCAGGCTTTGATGGCAGTGTTTGATGGCAGTGTAGTTTCCTGCTCAGGCTTATCTGTGCACAGAGCAGAAAGAGCAGGACGGGGTCTGCACTCTGCAGGCCTGAAATAGAAAAAAAACACAGCTGGGGTCACACACCATCTCTGACATGGGAACGAGCACAGTCAGATTTCTCAAGATCAGGGATCCAAGAGGATTCAAGACGGGTATATTTGTCACTCGCGCTCACTCACTCATACAGGTGCAAGCAGTGAAATGTTGGTGTGGCATATTCTGAGCAGCAACGGGGAATGTGCAAAAGAGGAAATAGCTACTGCCACACACTCGCTGCAACCATGAAGTTATCTATCTGTCTAGAAGACATTAACCAGTGTGTGTGTGTGTGTGTGTGTGTGTGTGTGTGTGTGTGTGTGTGTGTGTGTGTGTGTGTGTGTGTGTGTGTGTGTGTGTGTGTGTGTGTGTGTGTGTGTGTGTGTGTGTGTGTGTGTGTGCGAATGTCCGAACCAGTAGGACCTGACTTGACACTTCCAGCTCCCTAGTATTGTCAATCTAATGTCCGACCGGAAGAGAGTGCGTGCATGCATGTGTGTACTAAATATTACTATCCAATCCAATAATTTACCCACATGGATAATATCAGTCAAAATGTGATTTTTTTTTTTGTCCCTGTGAGAGAAGGTAGATGTGTATGGGTACAAGATTACTGGAATTACAACATAATGGAGTTGGGACAACTGATGTTCAGGAGGCGGAGAACCACACCTGTTCTCCGCCCTACACACAAATCATGCATGGGCACTACTTATACCCTGCCCAAACCACCCAGAAGCCTCTATGCGTTTCACATCCCTCCTCCACCCCATTCACCTCCATATTTGCTCTTTTCCCTGCTCCTCTCTTTCTCTCTCTCTCTCTCTAACTCTCTCTCCCGCTTCTCACTGGGGGGCACGCTGGGCTAGACCTGGGCTGTTGGTTGTCTAGGAGGAAGTGGTTGAATTTGGCGGAAGTACCGCACAAGGAAATGACGTTGATGCTTTACAAATCTGTTAACATTCTCCGCGAATGAAACGAGTGTTGTGATTGGTCAAAAAATATCGTTTCCGGGGGAAACACGTACGACGGAAATCCTGTCCACTTATAGGACTTCCGAGAAACTCTCTGCTTTAGGTCGTGACCAGGCTCTTCTCTTCGCAGATGAGTGAGGCTGGGAACGAAGCTAGCTGGGGGGTCACCGTCCACGAAGCCGTGCCGACGATGCAAACAACCTCCTCGCCAAAGACTCCTAGCCTGGTAAACCCTCCCAGTTGCGGAATTCAATTTCATAAAATGAAGTTGAATTCCGCAACCCGGAACCCACTACACCCCTTCCCCTCATCCATTCTTATTCATTCAATAAACATTCTTAATAACCTTTCTCAAAGGTGTGGTTCTTGACTCGTTTATCGACGTCCCTCAGCCTCGTTGGCTTAGTGTTTAGAGGTCTATAGGTTTACGGATAATGATTTTGAGGGTAGGGGTAGACTGTGCATTTTAAATGAAAACTTAATTTTGACATCCCCACAAATAACACTTGTGTGTCAGGGCGAGCAACCAATGCAGTAGTAGGTCATGCTTTCGTGAGATCCTCTAATAATTAGACTTAAAACTATTTATTATTCATCTGTGTGTTTCTCTGATCACCCTCTGGCTTTGTTTGTTCTGTCTGTTTATCTGACTGTCAAATTTGCTTATTCTAAATTAGCCTACACCTGCTTACCATTGCTGATTCTCTGCCTGGACCTTTTCTGTTTTGCCTGCTGATTTGGATTTTACTAACGTTTGTGTATATTCTCGGATTTTGTGATGAGAGCAGTCATCTTTGATTGCAGTTTGGAATTAAATTCTCTGAATTTGACTGTAAGCAATCATCTGTGTTTCACCATCTTGAATTCAATTCTCTGAATAGTTGACTCTAAACTGAACTGGAATTTATTTTCTACAGTGCCAGACTTATTTCTGGCTGAGTTTGCCCATGAATGCCAGAGATTTTTCAATTTTTCTTAGATTTTCAAGTAGTCACAGAATATTTATCTCCAGTGGTTGCTAATCACTGCTGGGTTATACTGTGTGGTTTCACAAATGTCAACGAGGTCATCGCGACCTCGTTGACAAAATTGTCTGCCTTTGAAAATAACATGTCTGGGCCAAAAATACATAGTAAAAAAAAAAAGTACACAGGAGCCCATACAGCCTTTTTAAGTAATAAGTTAACCAAGAAGTGAATGGAGCAGTAAATCTTCGGATCATAATATCTTGGGTTCTGAACGTTAAAAAAACACGTCAAACACGTCATTGGCACGTTACACCATTGCGGGAAAACACATCAAACACGTCAATGGCACTGAATGAGTTAAGACCTGTTCAAAGCACTTTTATGAGTCTGTCTACTTTTGGGTCCAAAACCAGTGGCTGACAGGAACTGGGCCAAGAATCCGAAATAGTGGATTTAAAAGTGGAGGCATCACAGAAGCAGTTTTGTGTTTTGTTTTGTTTTGTATTGTATTGGTACTGTAATAGACCACCAATTTTAACAGCCTTTCCCAGGGACTATAGATGAAAAAAAAATTGCTCTTAGCTAATAACTCTGTCACATTTACAAAGTTGTGAAAATTAAAACGTTTATTGATGTGCATTGTCCCTGGTAAATAAATAAATAAAAGTGTTTCTAAAAAACAGTTGAAGCAGCAAATGGGTAATGCATTAAGAGAATCTTTATTTGATCAACACTGCCTAGTTTGATCTGAGCTTTGTGAGCCTGGTGCGTTGTGCTGGTTGGACATGCAGAATGTCAGTCATCATATTATGATAGCACTGACCTGGGCCAGGTCAGCTGGAAATCTGTCAATACAGGAGGGGGGGAGGGGCAGATGTATCTGACTGCCAGAAGAAGTTTTTTGGACTACCAATAGGCTATTAAATGGCTTTTCTGAGGAATGGAAGAGGAAGACATTTTTCTTTTCTTTTTTTGTCATGTCTGAATATGTCTAGGGACATTTATGTCATCACTTCAAATGTCACTAGTTTATCCTGTATCCTGTATGAGTTAGCTCTCCTAATAGGATAAACCTGGTATCCTGACTTCAAAATGCATTTTCTATATACTAAATTGTTAGAGAGACAGGGAGACCCCTGTTACTGAACAAACACTCTATATGATTATTATCAGAATAGAGCTATTTAACATATATTTAACAAAAAGAATATCACTTACTGTACCTTTGACCACTTTATACCTAGCGTCCCTATTTTGGGTATGTCAATATAGGCAAATAAATGAATAAATAAATAAACATAGTAAATAAATAAATAATATAAAAATGTAATCAACACGTTCAGAAATCTCAAAATAGCATCACACCATGATGCGTTGCAAGCTTGTAGATCGTCTGTTTTCGCTGTTGTCATACGACAAAGTATACAGGGCTTAAGTGGTTAAAAGTACCGTATGCTGGTGAGGTTCAGCATATTACATGTACAGTAAATGAGATCATGGGAAGATCATGGACTTTACCTTACGCTCATCAAGTCTGCTCATTTCCTGTTTCCCCTTCATAAACCTGTTTATGTCTCCCCTCCCCCTGTTCCATTTCTCATGTTATTTCCAGGACTAGAACGCTGCCATCATAATCCACTCTCCTGGCTCCCTATAGATGGCCTCTAGGCAATTGTGTTTTTTAATTTTTTAAGATCTCCATCTTTCCACGTTCTTTCGGCCCTTTCTGATCCTCTCTTACCCAGTTTCTCTTTGCTGTAGTCCTACAACGCTTATACGATTGTGTTTTATGATAACCTCTCCTTTAACCGCCATCCATTCATTCTCGAGGGCTCAGTCACACAACCCCTTCAGTGAACACTCTCTTGTACTGTAGATGGAAACCTATTGATTGTGCAGAAAGACATGTTGTTCTATACATTGAAGCCGACACACACTTGCGTGCACACACATGAGCTGGTGGTCGTGCTGTACAAAGGTGATCAAAATAAACTCTGCTTGGCTCTTGTGAAAACATCAACAATGGGAAACATAGCCCAGTAGGGTAAAGAGCAAGGACAACCGGATATTACAGAACACGAGTGGAGGTGCTGAAGGGCTTATAGAGAAAGGTGAGCAATATCCTAACACCTCTCTTTTCCTTCCATCTTCGTACTCAACTAATCACTGAATATTTACATTGCAGTGTTAGCAAATGGTTGCTGCATAATGTAGCATTGGAACTGGAACGCTATTTTGGAAGAACAATTCAAGTTTTCACACACATGCATAGATGCCTGCACGGAGTGCACGCACACACACACACACACACGCACGCACGCACGCACGCACGCACGCACGCACGCACGCACACACACACACACACACACACACACACACACACACACACACACACACACACACACACACACACACACACACACACACACACACACACAGCTCATATACTGTACCCACTACATATGCATACACACCTACATCCTAGTCCACCTAAGTGAGGCCACTGTATAATATTGATATACATTCCTTCACCTATCCTCAGCTATCCATATATGGAGGAGAAAGAGGACAGGTTGACCTGGGCAATTATTCCGCTTATAAACAGGAAAAATATAACGCATGTTTAACCTATGGCCATCATAAGGATGAATTATAACTGTCTGGAACATTCCAGAATCTCCATGAAGACATTCCACATACACACACACACACACACACACACACACACACACACACACACACACACACACACACACACACACACACACACACACACACACACACACACACACACACACACACACACACACACACACACACACACACAGACACAGACACAGACACACACACAGCAGTGAACAGATTTACTATAATAAAAACTAAGCACTGTAAGTTCAATTGTCTTGCCCTTGTGATGAGAAAGGAGAGAGAGAGATAGAGCTGGAGATACAGAAAAATATAGAAAACTTGGTTAGTATAAATCAGATGACTATATACATGTCAGATGATAACCGAGGCATCCAAACAGATGATGCATAATATTTTACCAGGCCTACCGGCTCCTGCTCCATCAAATGTAAATTAAACAGTGACATAAACGAGCTTGCTTATGTGTGAGAGAAAGACAGAGAATGAGGGAGGAGGAGACGAAAGAGACCACAAAATAAAGAGAGTGGAGTGAAAAGGGAGTGAAAAGGAAAGTAAAGGGGGGACAATAAGCTGAGAGCAAAAAAAAGCAGGAGAAAGAATAGCCTATGGTCAGGAGCAGAAAATCCTTCCTTGGCTGAAGACAGAGCACACAGTGTGGTTTGTCTCTCCATTCCCTCAGGCTATACTGCTTTTGTCTGTCGACCCAGAGCTGCCATAATAAAACACGGCTCAAACATGGATGATGTTAGATCAGGGCATCAGGGGCTGTAAGTAAAAGGGCTTTGGGAATTAGAGTTGATCCATCACTAAGATCCCACAGTTCCTCGGGAGTGGACATTAAACCTGTCTTAGGCACTACTGGAGCCTCTGGACGGAACCCAAGGAAACTCACATGTGTACTGTATGCAGTGGTGGAAAAAGTACTCAAATGTTTTACTTAAGTAAGAGTATCAATACTGCAATGTAGAAGTACTCTGTTACAAGTAAAAGTACGGAATGCAAATTTACTTGAGTAAAAGTACAAAAGTATTGGTATCAAAATGTACTTAAAGTACCAAAAGTAAAAGGACTGAAATGTTTGAAAATAGCAGACCTACAAGCTCACAACGCGATGCGACGCGTTGTGAGCTTGTAGATCGGCTATTTTCATTTAAAAATAGGGCTAAAGTGGTTAATGTATGTTTTATATTGTAATAATTTATATCTGCAAAGTAACTAGTAACTAAAGTTTTCAAATAATTGTAGTGGAGTAAAAGTACAATATTTGCCTCTGAGATGTAGTGGAGTAGAAGTAAAAGTATAGACAATTGGAAATACTCCAGTAATGTAAAAGTACCTCAAAAGTGTACTTAAGTACAGTACTTGAGTAAATGTACTTAGTTACTTTACACCACTTACACCACTGTATGTGTGCGTGGTGCAAGACTTAGTTCCCAAGTAATGACTACAATGGCCGCAAAATCCAAAGAAAGAAATCAGTCAATGTACAGCAATGTACAGGATGGGAGGAGAGGGGACACAATATCCTGATGGCCTGGTGGAAAAATACTACTATTTGTTTCTTATCCGAGCAAGTTTAACTGGGTTTAGTGTGGCCTGTTTGTATCATTCATCATTTTAACTACTCCAATAAACCGGGGCCATTAGAGTGCTTATTGGAGCAATGGCCAAACAAATAGGCAGGAAAGATTACCCCTCCGGCTAGCGGATCCTGAAACAGACACACAGTCGTCTCACCAACAAACAAACTGTAGGCCTATAGACAATATACAAGCAGTTACATGCACTGCACATACATGCATACTGTATGCACACACACTCTCATATCTGTATACACGTGCATGTTCACACACACACACACACACGCACGCACGCACGCACGCACGCACACGCACACAGACACAGACACAGACACAGACACACACACACAGACAGACAGACAGACAGACAGACAGACAGACAGACAGACAGACAGACAGACAGACAGACAGACAGACAGACAGACAGACAGACAGACAGACAGACACACACACACACACACACACACACACACACACACACACACACACACACACACACACACACACACACACACACACACACACACAGTGTAAACTTGCAAGCGTACAGAGATACACAGAGTACTAATGAGTTCAAGGTCAGCGTTGAGTGGCACAGAGTGTTCTGAGCGTGGGTGGTACCGCAGGTCTTTTGTTATTGATGTGGATCTAATTTGCTGCAGGGTTGATATCAAGATGCTCGTTTAGAACCATTTATCACCAACACACAATGTAACATGTGGAAAATATACAGCTCATGAATTCTGCTCGTGGCCTGCAGCATAGATTAGCAGCATAGACCCTGTCTGTGGATGATTCATTCTGCTTTTCAACGTGAAAGTTTCAATGATGAACTTTCGCACTTTGATAAAACTAGGGAAATGCCCGTTGGGAACACATGCACCTCGTCTATGCAATACCTGTTGTACCCGTTGTCAGCAATCCCGCAGACAGGGGCGGTGTTGTCATGTGGGGGGGCCCAATTTTGAAAGGTTGTCCCCCCCCACCCATAATTCCTGTCGGCAGACCTGGCAATACTGATGCCATCTATAAGAAAGGTCAGCAGAGGATGCATTTTATGTGCAGACTGAGACAGCATAATGTGGAAAAAAGTCTAATGGTACTCTTCCATCGATCCTTCGTGGAGAGTGCATTAACGTTTTGTTTTGTTTCCTGGTATGGCTCATTATGATTGGTTAATATGATAATGTAAGAACAAACATCAAATCATCAATGTATCCAGCAAGATAGCTGGGGTACAACTTGAGAGTATGAAAGCAATTTATGAGACCAGGGTACTTAGGAAGGGGAAAGCTATTGGATAGAATGCACCCGCTATACAGTCAATACCGTCTTCTACCATCAGGCCGACGGTACGATGTACCAATGTTGCAGGCTAGGGCTTCAAGATCATTTGTCCCCACAAGTATAGGACTTCTGAACAAACAGGCCCCATCTCAGTTCTGTGCATAAAATGTGTAATGTGATACCTCTTGAACTATGTATGACTGGTAGTATGATTTTCCTCTCTGTAAGAGAGCTGTGTAGTATTGTCAATGTATTGTGTGATCTGTCTATGTATTGCGTATTTATGTGTTGTGATTTGTTGTATCTGATGGCTGCTTGGTACAAAATGAATTTCCGCAAGGACAAAATAAAGCATCTATCAATCTACAGTATCTATCTATGGTACTTAGTACAGTACTCATTAACATAGTACTTGGAGGCCAGTCAATGACGCCAGTACTATGACACAGACAAACAGACAGACAGACAGGCAGACAGATAGAGATTTGTGGAACTTTGTATATATCTCTGGACAAACGCTGATCTGACCGACTTCGGGACCTCAGCAATTTACACATAACAACTTTGAAGTCAAACATACTCACAGATTCTGTACATTTCTAGATAGATATTGGATAGTTTTATATGCATAATTCGTTGTGCCCATCTGTCACAATAACACACTTACAAACACAGACATACACAATGGATATGCACATTACACTATACACTATACACACACACACACACACACACACACACACTCACACATGCATACTCATCGGTAATGAGGTACACCCAAACACAACTAGAGAAGTGCACATCCCCGCCAGGCAGTGCTGATTTCGTCGACTAAAACTATGACGAAAAATGTTCGTCGACTACCTTTTTTCACTGGCGAAAACGAAATAAAAACGAATATGCTATGATGACTAAAACTAAGACTAAATATATTGACAATTTCGTCAACAAATACAAACTAGACTAAAATGTTAGTGAGGGACTAGTGGAGAAGAGATCCAGTAGAACTAAAAGACAAGTCATTTTATGCTTGTTTGCGCTCGGGTGTTGCGCTCTGAAAATAGCAGATCTACAAGCTCAGCTTGTAGATCGGCTATTTTCAGCATGCAACCAAGTGTAAAATCAGCCATTACGACGTCACCAAGGCACCGCCAAAATACATTTTAGTCGACTAAATCAACTGTAGATTTAGTCGACTATAATGTTATGATATTTAGTCGACTAAAACTAGACAAAAACTAAAACATTTCAGATGACTAAAATATGACTAAAACTAAATGGAATTTTATTCAAAAGACTATGACTAAAACTAAATCAAAATTTGCTGTCAAAATCAACACTGACACACATGCATACTCATCGGTAATGAGGTACACCCAAACACAACTAGAGAGGTGCACTCCTCGAAGCGCACATCCCCGCCAGGCTGGGTTGTGTCAGTCGCGTGGCGCTGTCGTCAGGACTGGAGGAAGCTGCAGAATAGTGTATATAGACGGTGCAACATTTCGCATTTGTGGCCCCAAAAGACAGAAGTGAAAGTGCTTTTGGAGGTACGATCTATAGAGGGCCCCTAAGCATGCGATTCCAATTTGAATATTTTGCATTCATGATATAGGTGTATTTCTAAGAAATAGGCCACACCTACACATATTTTAAGACAATTACAGACAAACGGTATGGAGTATCAAAACCCTGTTTGACGGCTATTGTCACATGACTCACAAGACCATTTCCTAATTTGGTCGAAATAATCACATTTGAATGAAAACACATAATGGGCTTGGACTACATGGGGAGTTGCATCATGATGCAAGGAATCCAGGGGGGAAACAATTGTGATTGTACAATCTAGTTCAAGAGTTATAGGTCAAAATGTGAAGTGGGCTGTTATAGGGCCACCATGAGAACCATTTGAAAAATTGGGGGTGGATGTTCTTTCTGGGCCTACTGGGAGTGTGCACTGTGCATGCAAAGTTTCATGCCGATTGGTCCAGCTGTGTTCAAGATTAGCTGTCCACAGACAGATGACGGACAAGATAATTAAGCTAACCATACGAGCCATACATGTTCCTCTTATAGTTTGCTGCCGTTTGCTGGAGGCAAACAAAGGCGACAAGCTACAAGGTTCTCACACCCTTGTATTATCCCAATTAGTTTTTGCATTAATCATTTGTTTTCTTGCACATACATCTGCAATGATCATATATGACCGTCAGACCTTTAATGTATGGTGCAATAAGACTAAATCCACCTCCGGAGATACCAAAATACATTGTTTGCAGTACCAGGGTATAATTGCGACCGACGCAAAGACGTCGAAGACGGACACTTGACTCCTTGATTCATCCAACTCCAACACACACAGGGAACCAACCAGCAACATGGGAAAGACAGCACACACATACGTTATGCCCTTGAACTGCTGATGAATGATATTTAGCTGTAATTATGTTCGGGTGGCTCTTAAAAGAGCCGTTTGGGTGTTTTTGCATCTCCAAGTGGGTAAAATGCATGAAACCAAATGGACCCGTATGGGTCCATTTGTACCCTCTCGGAGTCGTGGCAGTGTTTCGGTTTTGGGGCAGCCGCAGCAGCGTCACTATATTATTTATTCCTTTCATTGATAGGATAAGATAGGCTTACAAATTTGCAGGAATCACTGCTCTTTAATGTGTGTGTGAACCTGGTGCCCGATACAGTTTGATACAGTCAATGTATGATTTTATTTTAAGATATTCTTTATTTCCACTTTGAAATTGCACTATAAATAAAGTGTGGGGTCGCCCCAAAAGAATTCCACCATAAAATGCCACAAATGGGGTCGTGACATGAAAAAGTTTGAGAACCCCTGTATTACACCAATACATTACAACTGTATGTTCAAATCTGTGTGGAAACCTGTATTCCCACTGGAACTCATCGGCTCCAATCTGAATCAAAAACCTTGGAATAACAGCAACATTCAGCTGAGATTAAAGGAAAGGACTGCCGCTTTTTAAGCAGGGGATAAGGATTGTTACAGGGCAACCAGGTACCAGCTGAGGAAAGCCACCAAGTCAGCCAGAAAACCAGGATAAAGTGAAACAGCATGTTTGGCATGGACAATGCCGGGTGGTTTTACTAACATCACTTTTTCACTTCCGGATGGTATGCCCTGAACAGCTTCTACATGTACATGGTACCTTTAAGTGTCTATGACAAATAAATAAACTCGAACCTTGAACCTTGACCAAGTCATTTGAAAATAAGATGCAGACACAGCTTCCAAAAGGATTCCATCAGAATTCCACCTGGAATGACACTGGATAATGCTAGAGTCAGGTTCCCATATGAGAAGAATAAGAAGCCAATCTAGAAGACAAAAATGTAGTGTCAAAAGTTGGGATAAACTTAAGGTGTCAAAAAGTGGACAGAGTTAATTTATTTTTTTGTTCCATTTGGGACAAAGCACTCATTGCCAATAGTTTATTGCTTAGCTTGGCTATGTGAACAAAAAATGACAGCACGAGAAGAAACGGAAGTGGAGCCGATGCTGTCCCTCTGCTCACTTCACAATTTGAAGTCAGCTTCAAAAGTCATAACAACTTCAGAACCTACAGTATAACCACTGAACCAGATGCTAGTTATAGATCTAAATTACTTCCAGATGTGCTTCCAGATGTACATATGCGTGAGAGAGTGCCTGTGTGTGCGTGTGTGCGTGCGTGCGTGCGTGCGCGCGCGTGCGTGCGTGCGTGCGTGCGTGCGTGCGTGCGTGCGTGCGTGCGTGCGTGCGTGCGTGCGTGCGTGCGTGCGTGCGTGCGTGCGTGCGTGCGTGCGTGCGTGCGTGCGTGCGTGCGTGCGTGCGTGCGTGCGTGCGTGCGTGCGTGCGTGCGTGCGTGCGTGCGTGCGTGCGTGCGTGCGTGCGTGCGTGCGTGCGTGCGTGCGTGCGTGCGTGTGTGTGTGTGTGTGTGTGTGTGTGTCACTCATAGGTGAGAAGGTCTATATGCTCCTTACTCGTGTGTTTGATATGATGGATACAGTGGAGGTGATATATGAGTTGTTTATCCAATCAGATGCCATCTGTACTCCAAGTTCCAAGGAGATGTGAGAAATGTTTTCCTGAGAGCTTCAATGTATTTTCACAGCAGGGAGAGAAAATATAGCCAGCGGATCACCGGATAGATGCAGAGAGACGGGTATATATTTACAGATTATAATTACATGTAGAGTGATATGTATCAATCGTAGAAATATGTGTATAAGAGACATTTCAATTAATAGCCTTTTTGTTTGATATGAAGATGTATAATTGGTTATTATGGTATCCATAACAATAAGCATCATTGGTTACCTCAGTAAAGTGGGTGGATGTGAACATGGAAGTAGGGCACTTATGACCTACACTGCAGTATCTATTATATCTATGGTACAAATACAGTATCAGTGATAAATAGCCAAAGCAAAAGACAGGATGAAATAGGGAGGACATGGTCAAGTATCAAGTACTGATATATTGCACTCTGACATGTTTGTCAACGGCGATCACATTTCTCATGGGTCACAAAGACAAGAACACGCTGAAAAAAAGCAATTTCTTCTGCTCTCCCATCTGCTCTATGGGAACCTTTGGGTGACCGCTCCTCATCAGCCATAAACTTGTCTAACCAATCTGGCATAAATTGTCCACATGACCACACTGAAAACCAATAAATGATAGAGGATCTGTTTTCAATGAGTTACTTGTTGCAGAACCGGGCTAGGGTTCAGAATGACTCCCTCTGCCCTTGTCTTAATGGCCTTGCCCTAGGTTGCGTCTCCTATCTGGTCTCAGTCCTAATCGCATTTTATGTCAGTGATATGGCGTTACCTTGTTGATGTGTACATCTATGTATCCAGTGTCTCAAAAGTATATTCTGTACAGCCTATATAATTTGTTTAAATCCTACAGTACAAACAACCCCCCCGCCACCCCCTTCCCCAACATCCTATTTACAGGTGTGAACATAACATCCTTGCATGTGTATTAGGCGAGAGACTGCATTTGTGCTCCGATTGGATGAAATGACAAAGACGCTTAGCTCTGTGACAGCGTTAATTTATGGGTCTGGGAGAGCACATTGACACATGTAGAACAGGATATGACCAAATGCCCTTCTGTCCCCTCATGTGGCCATGTCCCACAGCCCCCTTGCCTTGCCGACCTCACCATCTAAACATCCCGTGCCACAACCCTCTGTTCTCTAACTGTCCTCCTTTCATTTTGTAAGTATGCACATTTGCCAAAATAGATCCCACGAACACAGATAAGCACAGATAAGCACACACAGATAATACAACACAACACACAGTCATACTGTACATGCATTGTACAAACAGACTTTCACACGCACGCACGCACGCACGCACGCACGCACGCACGCACGCACGCACGCACGCACGCACGCACGCACGCACGCACGCACGCACGCACGCACGCACGCACACTTTCAATACTGTTCATATCAAAACACAAACATACAGTACACACATACAATTGGATAGTAGTAGTAGACAAACAAATCGTTCCCATGATATTGGAGATCAGACGCTTAGTCCATCCTCTCTGATGTTCATGCAGAGAGGATCTGCACCAAAAGAGCCTTTAATGCCGGATAAACAGCCTCTGAAATCCAACTAATTTCATGCATGAGGGACCTATTTTCTGCCCTTTGTTTACACTCAGACCCAGTAATCCACTCTTTGTGCATGCTTTCAGCCTGTGTGTGCGGCGTGCGCACACACAGACTGTGTACATTTTCATTCAACTACACTATGCAAGCACATTCATATTTCTTTCTTACAAGTGCAGGTTTGCACACACGTCCCAGCCCACAGGCATTTTACAGTAGACAGTAAATGCATGTGCGCTGGGATATGTGCATGGGCCCCTGTGTGGTTGTGTATACAATGCATGCCTTTAGTCTGCTGCCCCACATAAACGCTATCACTCACACTGGCAGCTCTCCTCATCATTATTCACCCCCCCCCCAGTGACCAAACTCTCCATCATTACAAAATGTGATTCTCAGCTGGTCTTGCTTTGAGACTCTCTTTTGAGAGTTTCCATCACTCCGCTAATGTATAGTACATATTGTTTTGATAAACTTCCCATTTTGGGTCTCACCCTTGCCACCATCTGTAATTTTTTATCCCACTTTGCCTTTCTTGAGCCCCCACTCTTGACCACCTCATCTTCAGCACCCCCCCCCCCATCCCACATCTCAATGTCTCTTGTTCAAACGCAAACTTTCTTGACCTTTCACGCTCTTGACTTTTTGCTAGTCATTCATGTTTATTGATGAAGAGGACGGTATATTTCCCTTGAATGACATTCATGGACATCCTAATAGTTCAGTGTTAAGTATTGTTATTTTTCAGCTGCACTTTTAGGGTTGTTAGGAGTTGAAGGGAAGGCAAACACAACAAACCCCTGCCACACTCTTTGAAATAAATGCCCCTCACTCCCACATTCCAAAAATTCTAAAATTCCCACAGCGTGGGATTACGTGAGGGAGCACTGAGGGCAGGCAGTGTGAGAGGTAGTGGCCGTCTCAACCACCCCACCACCACAACCACCTATGGATTTATGGGTCTCAAAATCAGGTCAGGCTTATAATAAAAACCATACTTCATACGAATATGACCTGGGTTTAATGTTCCTTTTTTGTTACAGCTTGTGTACAGGTACATAATAATAGTACCTGTACAGAAGAAATAAAACATTCTTCTAGTTCCTCAGACATTGTAGCAGCAGTATTAATATTAATATTCATATTCATATTCATATTCATATTCATATTCATATTCATATTCATATTCATAATAATTGTAAACATATATACAACAAGGGGGAAAAAGGAATAATCAATAAAGCGACGTTTGGCCGTTGTTCTAGTGCTTAAGATGCTTGAAGGTGCTGTGCACATGATGGTTACTCTTAGGTTATAAACATTGATTATAAACATCTGCGTGAGTGTAAAATCTGTGACCTGTGCCAGTGTCCTTAGCATTGTTCAAAACAGGCTGCCTCTGACCCCAGATTGTTCATATGACTGAAATTTGTCCAGGGTCCAGGATTGGGGAAGACGTTATTTTCAGGCATGCAAACAGCCCCGAGGTGAAAAAGGTGACAACATGTTGTTTTTTTTCAGGTCAGGTGTCACACAATTGCCCTATTTGGATTCAAAACGGATATTGTAGCTGAAAAGCTACACGTTTGCTTGTCTGTATTTTGCAGTTATTTTGCCAGTGGCTCTGAGGCTACGAAGCCACTTGACACTGGGTATAGCATCTGAAACAGTCCTTGGTTGAGGTGGGCTAGAATTCTCGATAAGCCTGCAAGCTTTGTTGGCATAACGTCCGTCGTATATGGCCTGGATGGAGGGAAGCTCACATCCACTGATGCGCTCGGATGACCCTCTGCATTGCTTTGCAGTTGAGGTCGGTAAAGTTCCCATACCAGTCAGACTGATGTGGCCAGCACAGGGTGCTCTCGGTGGTACCTCTGTAGAAGTAGCCTGGCATGGCCAGACTAATATCACTGCGTAGATATTAGTCTGGAATCTCTGTGTAACCTGTGAAACCTGCATTTCCAAGGGGCAAATAAAGAAAATGCCTCTGGTGATAAACCCGCCCCCATATTTGCATACTGGGCTCTGATTGGTCCCTCACAACTTCGGAGGGAGAGAAATAAAATCTTTATTGAGAGGGTCCAGACCTAATCTGCCAAGGGCAATTTTGTTTTTGCAATGGCAGATTCGTCTGGAACCAGGCTACTGTAGAAGGCCCGTAGGACCTTGGGGCCCATACTAAACTGAACATACATCTACTCTACAGTATGCAATCTCATGTCTAAATGACTCATGCTCGCCCAAAAATAGCAGATATACAAGTTCACAACAACTACAATTACAAACTTACAATTTGTCACATTACAACACACTGTGAGCTTGTACGTAGATCTGCTATTTTTCTTTCTAAAGCTACTGTATAAATGTACATTAAATTATGTTCAGCGGCATTTAAGTAATTAATTTTCATCATGCGAAGTTATTTTGTGGTACAAGAGAGTTAAGGTTATGTCCAGTACATAACCATATACAGTATTGTGTTATGTTTAAATAAAGCACTTTGATGTGTTGTCAGTTTAATGCCCTGTCTAGCCAGCAAGTTCGCAGACGCATTTTTTTTACTTGCATCTAAGAGTGCAATAAATCTTTTTATCAAAAAAAAAAGGGGGAAAAAGAATTGTGTGAGAGAACCGTGTGAATCTATAACGGCTTAAGTTATTCTCTGTCACGCATTGGCACTTTCTTTCAGTAGAAAATACATTTGGTAGATAATCAGTAAGTTAATTAATGTGTGACCTCAATCATTCTTCTCACACTTCTCACTCACTTCTCAAACTTTTATCTCATTTTCCAGGAATGCAATTGTAAATTGCAAAACAGTGGTGCCACAATGGAGTGGGAATTAAAAATGTCAAGAGAAATGGGCAAACTGCTATCCTCTTTTCCTCTATCTAAATGCCATTCTCTCTATTCGCCCACTGCTTGCTTTCTTCAACGTGTTGCAGGTCCTTAACCAGATCTGTCGCTGGTAATTACTCTGGTTTTGTTATCAGCCCTCCACACCAGTGCACTGATTGATTCAACTCCATCTCCATTCTTTTAGCTCTAAATGCGTTTACAGAGAACTACAATTAAGGGTTGGAAAGTACAGACAGACGTGCAGCCAAAACAGCGCATGCATGTTCAGTAGCTTATACTGTAGGATACCCTATGCCACTGGTTCTCAAAGTAGGGACCGGAGATCCCCAGGGGTCTTTGAGGGGTTCCAGGGGTTCCCAGCTAAATGAGGAACAGTTTAAACACTTCAGCCTTATTCGCCTATTGGAAAACAAGACCAGGAGACCTGGTTCTGCCAGACCCAGAATAAGTACTTTATAAGATCAGAGCACTACGTCACCGGACTTCACATGACGTGTCAGCCTGTGTCTATGCCCATGTATGGACGAAAGGGGGACAGACTTTTTTTGGCTGGGGCCGGAGGACAAAGTGACCATGCCCATGTATGGACGAAACAGGTACAAAGCCTCATGTAAGCCCGACCCCTTGGGTCTGGCAATTATCTATCTAAAAGCTTACAATGCATCACATTATGAGCTTGTAGATTTGCTATTTAAAAAAAAGAAGTTGACAAATCTTAACAAATGTTTTCTTATGGGGTCCCTGGCACAAAATATTTTCAAATGGGGGTCCGTGGCCAAATACAAATCAATTTGGGGGTCCTTGAAAATGTTTGAGAACCACTACCCTATGCAGGTGCAGGCAGACACCCGCCCCCAACCCCCAATAGTTCATGTGCCTGTTTTTTTGAGAGAAGAAGTTATTTAGCAATCTACTGCCAGTGACTTTAACGCTATGAAACCACTTGCCCCTTGGTAGAGGTAAATAAAGGTGCCTGAAGGACATTTCCATATAGTATTGGCATTCCCTCTGATTGTAAAGGAACTTTTCTTGACTGTGAATCCAGGAATAAACTGTTCAAATAAATTGGAGTTGTGTTCTCTTATAATTCTGGCCTAAAACCCAAACCATATTAGCAGCAGAACTGACAGATGACTATTGTAAATGAATAAATTGTCTGCGATGACTCAACCAGCCTAGACTGGGTGGCTAGCCATTGAAATGGGTGGTAAAGTCCTTATTAACCATCCATGATGTGAATTTATGTTGGACATGTGCTGGAAGTGCCAACAAATAGGCTTCTTTCATTCTGTTCTCCAAATGTTTATCCTCTTTGTCCACACTGAATACTACTGGGAGGGAGCTTCCCAAAGGATGCTGCTGCCTTTCCAATATTTATATTTATATATTTTTTTATTTTTTGGGGCTTTTTATGCCTTTATTAGAGAGGGATAGGGAAAGTAGGCTGACAGGAAACGGGGAAAGAGATGGGGGGGTAACACGCAGCAAAGGTCGTCAGGAACGGGAGTCGAACCCGCGACACGTTGTCAAGGTGCATTGCAGCCTAGGGTGCCTGGACCGCCACACTGCGGCCCAGGCCTGCCTTGCGATGCTTTGCGATGCAGGGCGCTTTTGAATGAATTTGATATGCAACAGCATTACGATAAGTAAATCAGTATGCTGCAATGGTTTCCCTCTCTGTATGTCATAGAAGATGAATGAAAGCAATATTCAGTGATGCCATAAACAGTAAGTGGACTCATCACAGTGTTTCAGTGACTACAGCCATGGCCGCTCTACAAAACGCTCAATGCATCGGGATACTGACAGGACGAGGAGAGACAGAAAAGAGGATGAAAAAGATGAGAGGGATAAGAGGAGAACAGGAAGAAATCGCTACTCAGAGGAGGGAAGCAGTAAATCTTCCAGAGTTAAACGTCTGCAACTTTAAGCCCATAGATTTAATATGGCCGCCTCAAAGTCCAGGCATGTGCAGAAAAATGCACTGTGAGTGAATAAAGGAGACATATACAGACATTCTATCATTGAAAGGAAAGATAAGAAGGGAATCGGAAAATCTGAGATATAAAGGACTGATTGGCATCCAGCTGAGATCTGAGTGCAAATGGTATTTGGTGTTATCCTCATAACGCTCACAAGCATTATGGGTTGTGAGCTTGTAGATCTGCTATTTTCAGCGAGCGACACTGCTGTGCAACGAAGGGTATTTAGCATTAATCTTCAATCCAGCTTGAGGCATACTGTATACTGCAGTATACACTGATACACAGACATGCTGACATTTAACTCCACTATAACACATAGAGGAACAATCCATCACACAGCGGTTGATCTGCATTCCAGTGTGGAGCTAGCCTGGAATCCAGACTGATTGCTACGTTCTGCATGTTTTTTCTCTCACTCCGAGAAAAAGACGCCTTCTAAATCTAAAGAGTTTTCTGAAAAACTGACAGAATTGTCAATATTCCCAAAATAAAATAGTATTCTCAGCCTGATGGAAACATGAAATAAAACTTTGGCTTTTACTGAAAATGTTGTTAGATATGTAGAGATGTGTGGAATCTTTTTGTTTTAATATTGATTTGTAATGTTTTTTTAATGAACATCTAAAATCTAATTTTCAGTAGGTTTAAGCTCTCAAATGTTTTAAAAAACACTTTATTTCATGTGTCTATCTGCTACAGAGGCTGAGAAATAAACATACTATATACTGTATACAGTGGCAACATCTAAAATGACGTACATGTCTTCCCAGCACTAAAGGTATAACAAAGTACTGTATAGGTTACAACAGGTCTAAATAGTACAGAATGATGACCCTGAAACCAACCCTGCAGAAGTCTCTAGACGGGTGCTATACCAGAATCTAGTACTTAACATCAGCAAGAGTGCACATGTTACCAACAAGAATCTGTTGAGGGAATACCAAGGGTAAGCGAGAAAATAGCAGATAGGAGAATGAGACTAACAGGACACTGCCAAAGACATCAAACTGCCAGCCAGCAAATTGGTGCTGTGGGAACCAACACACGGGCACTGGTCACGAGGACGTCCCACACTAACATACGTGGATGTACCCAAGAAAGATGCAGGAGCGCAAAGCACCAACGAGCTGGCCAGATGTATGGAGAACGGGGATGACTAGAAACGCCTATGGAGGGCTCGTCTGAGGACGACCTAGAGAGAAATCCTGACTGTTAGTTTAACTAGTTAACTCTCCATCTCCAATTTAAACGAACAAACACTCAAGAGTTTACCGTGTGGGCAGGCTATAACAGTGCAACATCGCGATCTAATCCTTTTTTTTATAACGTAGTAAGTCGTAACATTACAAGTTTATAGAACTCGCATTTGTGTATATGTGTGTGTGTGTGTGTGTGTGTGTGTGTGTGTGTGTGTGTGTGGGGGGGGGGGGGTGCATGCACTTGTACACTTTTCTACAGTATTGTCACGGTTCGAGATAGGACCCAAGTGCAGGACAGAGGCAGAGGATGAGTCAGAGGCAGGGCAGATCGAATATAAGGGGTTTATTAACTAAAGAACAGTACCAGGAACAAACACAGGAAAACATGAGGAGACCAGGAATACGGAACTAGGAGCAAAGAATATAACTCTAGGAAATGTGAAGGGCTTATAAATAGACAAGGATTAACTAGACACAGGTGACCACAACTGACAATCAACAATGGGTTAGGCTGGGAGAGAGGACAAAGGTGGAAACACTGACAAATCACAGGACTGGTTAGACAAGACAGGTACAGATAACTAAAGAAAGCAGTAAACACTAGGAACAATACTACAAAATAAGAAAAACAACACCAAAACACTAAACATATAACTACAGAAACTAGGAAGAACATACAAAATTCAATACATAATACAAAACCAACCAGGGAAACAAGACGAAAGATAAACCAAACAAATCATGCAACTAAAAGTCCGAAGACTGAAGAATAAGGCCAAAACCGAGAGGAAGCCATACAGTACATGTCCAGGGGTTGGAAACAGGGCCAGAAGGGGCAGGGGAGCAGACCATGACACGGATCATGACAACTGACTGTCTTTTTATCTGAGGATATAAAAGGGATCCTCAAAGTGGATTGAAGTTTGACAGAGAGCAGGGCAGATGAATTTGGACAGGTTTAGTGTCAAACAGCCCATCTGTCTAACCTCTGTCAGACGCCTGCCAACTTGTTCTCTGTTCCAAAGCCAAGCTGTCATGTCTTGTCTGGTTGCAAAACAGAACATGAACACAAACAAACTTGGTCAAAGGAGGAAACAAACCTAATGGGGTGCTGGGTAGGCTGTGATCAATACCAATTTCGGATTTCTGATCCGGTCAGGCGGCCGGAACCCGCACAAGCCGGAACCACGGGTGCCTGTGCATCACCCCAAAATAATTCCCCGCGATCAAGGGCATTTTAATTTTAGGGCCTACCCAATAAAACCCTTGATGCGGCGTAGTTTAGCTTGTAGAAATAGTTTGTTTGGTATATCCATCCTTTATTCCAACTCGTAGCGACTGGCGAGACTAAACTAGTAGTTATACTCGATTTAGCATTTAAATGCTAACACGGGGAACCAAAACAAAGCGGCGCCGAAAAACGGAACCCACACACCCAGAACCACAGGGTTTCCCCCCCTTTTTTTCCAGTAGGCGTGGCCTAGACCGGATTACACGGGCCATTTAATAACGAATACCAGGCTTTCCTCTGTGGTGGAAAGTCTGGTGACGCGAGGTTAGGGTGCTGGGTATAGAAAACAAACCCCTCAATGGGGTGCCTGGTAGCTCAACCAGTTAGTCCACTGACTACATGCTCCTTGTGAGGACCCTAGTTTGAATCTCCCGTATTGTCTCGCATGTCTCGCATGTCTTCCCTCTCAATCCCTTAAGTTTACTGTCTTTCTACACACTCCTGAACTATGGGCCACGGGCTCAGGAACCGTTCCCAAGGCTACTTATATTGGTGTGTATATAAATGGTAAATGGTGCATTTATATAGCTTTATCCAAAGTGCTTTACAATGTGCATTGTATTCACACTCACACACTGACATTGGAGGAAACCATGGAAGGCACCAACCTGCTCATCAGGAGCAATTAGGGGTTCAGTGACTTGCTCAAGGACACTCGACACTAACCAAGGGAGAGCCGGCCGGGGACTGAACAGGGAACCTGTCATTTGAGTCACCGTAGCTGAGGAGGTAGAGCCATTAAAGTATATATATATATATATATATATATATATATATACACACACACACACACACACACACACACACACACACACACACACACACACACACACACACACACACACACACACACACACACACACACACATACTGTCTGTAACTAGTCAAAGATATAGCTGCACACTCTTCATAGTACAGCGTCCTTTATTCACACACCAATGCTGTCGGCTATGATAAAATAATCATGTTCGAGCAATGCCATGCAACTAGAGGTTACGAATGTAACCCCGGTTTTAGTAGGTTCGGAGTTTACTACTCACTATGGGATATCAGCGCCCTCAGGCGATGAGACAGAGCAACACACACGCTCCCGGTGCCAATACTGATTGGCTAAGGGTATGTCACGAGTCCGGAAGACCCGGGAGTATAAAGCTCCCTCGTGACGTAGGCTCTTCCTCTTAACATTCTCCTCTCTGCATGCCAAATGCGCACAGAAAGGGGTGTCTGGTGAGTAGTAAACTCCGAACCTACTAAAACCGGGGTTACATTCGTAACCTCTAGTTTTACCACGGTTCTCCGTTTACTACTCACTATGGGATTCATAAACCCCCCTTGAGGTAATGAGCCACACAACCCTGACAACCCCGCACGCCCCTCAGCTCCTAGGTCACGTCCCCCCCGGACGTGACCTAAGACCCCCAGGCCATAGGTCCACGACCTCACTGCCCCTGGGCGCCCCCCCAGCCCACCGGGCTGGGGTGCGGGATAGATAACAAGAGTAGGCCCTGACAGACTCTAGAGTCTGCCCTATTTACTAACAGGCAGACACAGTCCGCCTCACAATAATGAGGAGCAGGGCCCTATCCCCAAGACACAGCCCTGCTGGTCCCAAGGAAACCTAAAGAGGAAGTCGGAAGATATGGAGAAAAGGCCCCAAGCCTACTCCCTATCCTCCACTGACCTGGAGGCAGCAGCCACACCCAGGACAGCGTGCGCCATTGATGACGCCGCCACGTCCAGACTGTAAAAGGCCGCAAAAGTCGACGGCGACGACCAATTTGCAGCCGCACAAATCTCCTGGATCGAAGCTCCCTTGTAGAGAGCCCAGGACGTAGCCATGCCTCTAGTAGAGTGGGCCCTCAGACCCCCCGGGACAGGGACACCACTACTCACATAAGCCAGCTTAATGGCATCACGGATCCATCTAGAAAGCGTCGCTTTGGTGACCGCCTTCCTCTGAACCCCCACGCCAAAAGAGACAAAGAGTTGTGTCGATGAGCGACTGGCCGCCGTCCTCTGGCAATAGAGCTTCAAGCTCTCACCGGGCAGAGGCAATGTAACCGCCTGTCCTCCGCCGAAGCGAAGGGAGGCGGATGAAAAGCCACCAATTCAACCGGATCTGGGGCCACCACCCCGGTCTTTGTAACGAACGCCAGGTTTGGTTTAAGCAAAACCTTCCTGTCGTTGTTCAGAAAATTCATGCACTCCGGGCTCACCGAGAGCGCATGCAAGTCACTGACCCGTTTAGCCGTGGACAGGGCCACCAAAAGGACTGTTTTTAGACTAATGACCTTCAGGTCCATAGACTCAAAAGGCTCGAACGGGTGACGGCACAGTGCCCCCAGCACCACCGTCAACTCCCAGACTGGGAACAGTGGCCTGTTGACCGGTCTAGCCCTTCTGGCGCCGTTCATAAATCGGCGCACGAAGTTATGCTGACCCACCGTCTTGCCATCGTCGAAACCTAGGTGGCAAGCCGAAATGGCAGCCAAATACACTTTCACCGTCGAGAAGGATAAACCCTGATTTAGCCTTCCCTGCAGAAAGTAAGAATGCTACACATCGAGGCCTGGAAAGCCACCACCACTGGTGACTGTTCCAACCCCCATCTGACCTCGTAAGCATTCCTCGTGGACACGGCCCTTGCGCCCTGGATGGTAGCCATCACGTCAGGGGGAAGGCCACACGAGCTCAAATTCACCCTCTCATGGGCCAGACCCATAGGTCTAGGTCCTGAGGGCGTCCCCCCTCCCTGCCGCAGCAAGTCCCTGCCGACAAGGAGGGCCCAAGGCACGTCGTGAAGGAGAGGAGCTTATCTCCTGACCTCTACGTGTCCCATGCTGGGGCCACCAGCAACATCAACAACCCTCGGAGCCTGACCCTCCCCCACATGGGGAGGATCAGCTCTATTGGTGGGAAAGCATAAAGCAGTTCGTTCAGGAGGCTCGGCACCTGGAACGCCTGAATGGACGCGAGACGTGAGTCGCATCACAGCGCCATCTCGCACGCCAATCCGTCCAACACCAGGGAGGCCAAACCTTCCTGCTTGTTGACATAGCACATGGTCGCGGTGTTGTATGTTCTGATTGAGACAGAACAACCCGGAAACCGAGCACCGAACTGTTTGAGAGCGAGGAAAAACCCCGTGAGGCTGGCGTCCGTGGTGATGACCTTCTGTGATATCACAGCGCCTATACTGACCCCCTGGGACAGAAAAGCCACCTGCGACCACGATCCGAGTGTCTCCACGACACCCTGGAAACACCACCACTTGCTGAAAGCCTGAGGTGAGTGGGATCCGAAGAGCCCGCTGCCACCTCTATACAGGTCTCATGTAGAACCTGCCCAAGCGGATTAGGTGAATGACTGAAGCCATGAGACTCACCGCCTGCATGCTTAGTTTGTAAGTGACTTGACGCCCTACGCGAAAAGACCTCACACAAGCTAAGACGCTGTCTAACCTGCCCTTGGACAGCCGCGTTCTGAGCGTGTTCGAGTCCAGCGAGATCCCCCAGAAGGTGGTCCGCTGAGATGGAACCAGAACGCTCTTCTGGACGTTGATTGTGAACATAGCGACGTCAGGTGGGAGAGGGCCACGGCCGTGTGCCGTGCCACCTCCTCCTCTGAGCCAGCAATTAACCAGTCGTCGAAGTTAAGTCGACAGACCGATCCCCTGTCGCCGCAGTGGAGCTATGGCCGCATTGGTACACTGCACGAGCACTCGCAGGCTCAATGACATACCAAAGGGAAAAACCGTGTACTCGTACACTCCCCTTTGTAGCCGAAGTGCAGGAATTCTCTGTGTGGAGGCCAGACTGGAACGTGGAGGCAAGCAACCTAGAGGTTGATGCCCGCCCATCAGTGCCCCTGATGTACCGTTTTGCAACAGCTTTTACGGTCGTCAACCAAGAAATGGATACTTGTTGAGGCCCTTCAGATTCAGAAAGGGCCGTACGCCCCCCCCCCCCTTTTTCTCACCAGAAAAAGCTTTGAACAGAAACCCAGTCGGTTCTGATTCGTAGATATTTCTCTGGTAACGCTCATGCTCAAGAGAGAGAGAGAGAACCTTCTCTCTTAGAGTCGTGGCTGCTTTTATCTTCCGCATGAGAGAGACACACTCGTCTGACATAGGAAGTAACACAAGGCATGTGGAAAACACACCAGTTCAACCACAATGTGTTGTTGTTGTTCAGGGGAGCCTGGCCAGTACAACCACAGTGTGTCACTGCCGTACTGAGCTTAACCAGTAAACACAGTGCAACGCTGATGTACTGGGATAAAAACAGATTCGGATTGCAACCCTCCCAAAGCTGCTCACCGAGCGAGCGAGTCGGGAGGGGGCGCTGCTGTTATCAGTCCCGTGGGCAACGTGCACATTTCCACGGGGACCGATGACGTCGCCACGTGGTCCAGCGGACTCGTACTGTGGCGTCCATTAGAGACCGTTAGTGTCTGCCATGCTGTGAAACAGGCCTGTCAGGCACAAAGAGCTCATAGAGGAGGCCATCGACGCCCAGGGACCCCCTGGGACCCCTAGCGTCGTGACCTCCTGACCGGGGCCGGATTACGTGCTTGTGTATTTTAAGACATTTTTAAAGGAACAAAATAAAGCACAGAGACAGTGTAAAACAACATAAAAAGTTTAACATACTCTTATGAAAACCCTTTATGTGTGTCTCAAAGCACTCAATGAACCTGAGCCTCCATCGTGGTAGTGTAGACAAAGGGCTAACTAGCTTAGTTTGTAAGCTTAGCCTGGTCTAGTCTAGCCTAGCTACAGGTCGCTTTTAGCCTTTAGCTGCTACCTGTAGCTGTTTGGCTAACCAAGAACGAAGGAGAGCTATGCCCACCGCAGCGTTGTTTTAGGGGACTGGCTAAGCGCTGCACCAAAACAACACTGCTCTTTAACTGTGTCGATGTTAGTGAGGCTAGTCAGCCGCTAAGTGAAACAACATCAGCCTGACTCTATGGGCTCATAGAGGAGACCTTCGACGCCCAGGGACCCCCTGGGACCCCTAGCGTCGTGACCTCCTGGCCGGGGCTGGATAATGTGCTTGTGTATTTTAGTACATTTTTAATGCAACAAAATAAAGCACAAAGACAGTGTAAAACAACATAAACAGTTTAACATACTCTTATGAAAACCCTTTATGTTTAATTGTCTCAAGGCACCCAGTGAACCTGAGCCTCCATCGTGGTAGTGTAGACAAAGGGCTAACTAGCTTAGCCTGTAAGCTTAGCCTGGTCTAGTCTAGCCTAGCTACAGGTCGCCTTTAGCCTTTAGCTGCTACCTGTAGTTGTTTGGCTAACCAAGAACGAAGGAGAGCTATGGCCACCACGTGTTGTTTTAGGGGACTGTCTAAGCACTGCACCAAAACAACACTGCTCTTTAACTGTGTCGATGTTAGTGAGGCTAGTCAGCCACTAAGTGAAAACAACAGCATCCTGACTGGAGGCTATGCCAACCTAGCATACCATAGCTAGTAATAGTCACGGCTAACTCACCAAGAGTGAAGAGACGTTGACATCCGTTTCCATGGAAACAGGTGACGTCGACACCTAACCCACGGGGCCCGTGCAAGCGTGGGGGTCACGTGACTGAGTACGGAAGCATTCCACGCTGCTCCCTTGTGTTTACAAAGTCCGTCGCCATCTTGTCTAGGCTTCTTGGCCTGGCTAAAGGAAGCGACGGAGCCACCTCCACCGAAGGAAGCACTCTGTCGCCCTCCAGAGGCTGGCGTGACACGGTGCTTGGCAGGTTGTAAATATTGGGGTGACCTTCGACCCGCGCCGCCATCTTGCAAACCTTCCTTCCCACAGTGGGCCTCTGGCGCCCTCTGCCGGATGGATGGTAGAATTGGAAAATTTTTGGCGTGACCCATGTACACTGGCATATAGAATTAGCAATGGGTTTATTACCTTTGTCTTGTTCATATCATGCACAGTATTCATCCCAGCAGCGTTTGGAAAGTCACCAAGGGACTTTCCAAGCGCTTTGGGCTTATAAGGGGTGGTTATCAACACGGGGACCACCTAGTGATCCCTATGCATCGATGCACCCCGACAGTTGTCGAAAACAGGCAGAGAAGTATCCCATTATTGTCTATCATGCTGTGAAGGCAGGCCTGATAGGCACAATGGGCTTATAGAGGAGGGCATCGACGCCCGGGGACCCCCAGGGACCCCTAGCGTCGTGACCTCCTGACCGGGGCTGGATAGTGTGCTTGTGTATTTTGGGAAATTTTAATGGAACAGAATAAAACACAGAACAGTGGAAACAGCATAAACAGTTCAACATACTCTTATGAAAAACCCTTTATGCGTCTCAAAGCACCCGATTGTAGCCTCGTTCTTCGTGGTACAGACGCCGGCTCTGAAGAGGCTAACGAGCTGGTGTTGTCCTAGCAAGCTAAGCTAGAACAGCGCTGCTAACAACCTGTTGCTTAGTGAGGCTAGCCATTCGTTGAAACCAGCCGCCACAGGTTCGAGGATCTCTTCCTCGGTGGCTGCGGGAGGTTCTCCCCGTCCGGGGCTCGTCGTGGACACCTCCTGGGTGTCCTGGTACGACGGGAGCTCCAGGAAATCTTCCCCGTCCTCCGCCATGTCGTCATCGTGAAGAGCCATCGACTCCTCGCTGGCAGGGGGGAGGGAGGGCCGCTGCTAGCATGCTGCGGTGGGGACAAGCCCCCATCGCAGCAGCAGCGGCGGGAGGTGGCGTCAGCGTCGTGGACGCTTGACGCTCTAGTCTTGGCATCGGCAGCGGTGGGGGTCCCATGAGCCGGGGGGCCGCTCGTGCTGCCCGACTGGGGTCCCCGGTCCGGTGGCGATGGCGGTCTCACCGTTATCTCGTCTAGTCCAGCCGACCAGGGTCCTAGCCCTGACGAGCCGAGCGTCAAGTTGAGAAACGGTTAACCTCGTGCAGTTAGGGCACGCATCTGTCTCACCCGGGTGGGTCCTGGCGCAGAACGCGTGATCGACCCCCAAGCAGTGGAAGAAGACGCGGTGGGGGTCGTCTGCGGCGATGAGGGGGTCGCATTCCGCGACCCCGCAACTCCTCGGTGGTTCCATCTTGGTCCTCGGTCTGGGAAAACAACAGGCTAAAGCCTAGCCAGTAGCGTAGCCTAGTAGCTGCTAGTATTAGCCTAGCCACTGAATGAATGAATGAGCTAGTAGCTGCTAACCGGTGTTAGCAGCTAACCGGCTTTTTCAGCTAACCGGCTTTTCCAGAACAGACCAAGAAATAAGGAAAACTGAGAGGATAGGTAA
Organism: Gymnoscopelus braueri; assembly: GCF_963280865.1. Taxonomy (NCBI): domain Eukaryota; kingdom Metazoa; phylum Chordata; class Actinopteri; order Myctophiformes; family Myctophidae; genus Gymnoscopelus; species Gymnoscopelus braueri. Next base: position 25,028,539 of record NC_137625.1, read on the forward strand.
ATAAATAAATACTTAATAATAAGTTCCGGGAGAAAACTTATTTGCAAGGATTTTCCCGTGGGGATATACTCCGTATTCCCGCATTGGGTTAAAGTTGAAATTTTCTTGCTTTGTTGTGTGTGAATTTCTGCGCATTCGCTTGCAGAGTGGAGAAAAGAGGAAGAGCCTACGTCACGAGGGAGCTTTATACTCCCGGGTCTTCCGGACTCGTGACATACCCTTAGCCAATCAGTATTGGCACCGGGAGCGTGTGTGTTGCTCTGTCTCATCGCCTGAGGGCGCTGATATCCCATAGTGAGTAGTAAACGGAGAACCGTGGTAAAACTAGCTAGTTACCAGATAATCAAGGTAACATCCCACTAGTGGGCAACTAAGATAACAATATCACCCAAATAATCAAATACAAAGTAGTTCATAGCATTATTAATATGTATTAAATATATATGAAACATGTTAGTATATCATATGGCCATATACTGAAGTCCCAATAACAAACATAGGACATGAGAATATGAGAAATACACCAGCATAAAAAAATCACAGTATCACAAATATACATATAGGGAGGAATGTAAAAAATTAGACCGCCTAATGGCACTTCTATTGGGAAGACTTTTGGATTTTGCATTTGAATATTAGAACCCCCATGCCCTTAATGTTAGTCTCAATTTGAGATCTAAATGGTGACTTGTTATATTAGGCTATATGAATGGTGACTGACTGATATTACAGTTATTTTTGGCTGTGCTGTTATCTTATTGTCTCACTGATAACATGCATCTATATATATATATATATATATATATATATATATATATATATATATATATATATATATATACTTGTCCCCCAAACTTGTTGTGAGCTTTTAGAGCTACTCTCTTCGGCGCGAGACACTGTTGTATGAGTATAATCAAATGTTACAGGTGCAGATAGAAATGCGTGGGGTAATCATTTTGTGCTGGCCTCATCCTTGAATGTTGTACAAAGGGGATATTTAGGTCATTAAAAGGTTAAAAAAGTTTTAAAAAATGGATATTTAGGTCATAAAAAGGTTTAAAAAATCTGGAGACAGACCCTTTCGATTGGGGATAAACAAGCTCTTTCATAGTATAGGAGCTCAAGGTCTCTTCTTAGATATGGAGAGAAACTGTATGAAACAGCTGCCTGTTATTCACTCTGAACATGGATAAAGGTATTCTTCAGGTGGGGGTAGATTCTCTATTTGGACATTACAGCTCAGTGGTTCTCAAACTTTTTTACATTCAAGGAACTCCAGTTTCATATGCAAGTCATGGACCCCCACAGGCCCCCACGGGCCGCTTGTTGCCGAACACTGGTCGGGGCATTGAATGGCTGGGAGAGACTTCCCAGCCACTTTCTGTTAGGTAAGGTGTGAGTGCCACCCTCTTTATTTTTGATTGTTAGTGTAATAGGTTTTGTTTAATTGTGTATTGAGAAGTAATTTCCATTGTCAAGTAGTTAGTAGGGTTTTGATTTTATGGTTTTTTGATTTGGCACTCACCAGTCCATTTTCCCTGTCTTTGTTCAGACAATAAAACACAATATTAATTTTATCCATCAGTTTCCTCCAGTCTTTTCACTGGATATGTTATTGTCCCTTAATCCCCTAGACCACCTATGAGAGGCGTGCGTGCGTGCGTGCGTGCGTGCGTGCGTGCGTGCGTGCGTGCGTGCGTGCGTGCGTGCGTGCGTGCGTGCGTGCGTGCGTGCGTGCGTGCGTGCGTGCGTGCGTGCGTGTGTGTGCGTGTGTCACAAATCTAAACAAATGCACTTATGGAATCTTCTGTATGTATGCCCTATAAACAAAATGATTTACACACATATGTTTTATTATTGTATTGTTTTATTGGATCTTGTTTAGTCGATACACTTATTTGTTTTAGCTCTTGCTCATTTGATTTTGCTATTTGTCTGTTTAAGAAAGTAGGTAGCTCATATATTGCACTTTTACCTTAGCGCTAGGTATACTCTTGCTGCTTGTTTTAGCAGAAAATGCACTTAGGACTTCTGGTGGTTAGTAGTTTCGTTCCCTACCTATGTTGAATGCACTTATTGTAAGTCGCTTTGGATAAAAGCGTCTGCTAAATGACTGTAATGTAATGTAATGTAATGTATCAAACAACCCCCCCCCTTAAGTGAACAATTCCATTGCAATTCAAGTCCTATTATCAAGCTGTTTCTGCCCTCTCTAAACTTTCCACTAACTTATTATAATTATTTTAAATTTAATTTTACCCCCTTTGTTCTCCAATGTAGTCATTGCCACTGTTGTTGTACCCTACTGGCTCACCTGCCAATGAGAAGCGCCCACTACTCCTCGAGTACTACATTCCCCTTGACAAGTGCCGCCCCAGCCCGTAGGAGAACGCGCAGTGACCCCGCCCGGCTCCCCTCCCCAAATTCCCCGGTGGTGGCCAGTACTTTACCCTTACACCACCCGACCACCCCTGTCCACTAACTGCAGTATTGATATAGATTAAAGTAGGGGTCTTCAACGTTTTTCAGGCCAGGGACCCCTTAGCTGAGAGAGATGAAGTAGGGACCCCCCACT
>NC_137625.1:25033613-25073613 GCF_963280865.1 Gymnoscopelus braueri
GAACATTAAGATACTCTGCTGCGGCCATGTACTGTAAGGCAACAAGTACAAGAAATTATGTTTTGTTTTTCTGCCCAACATCAAGGGAAAAATATCTACCTGGCCTTCAGACAACATGGGGTGACACAGATATCTCTTCAATCAATGCACCAAACAAGCTGTGCCACTTATAAGACGAGAAAAGAGTGGTGAGTGGTGAGCACCACAGCTATTACGACAATGACAGTGGCAATCATTTCCAGAGCAATTTTATGAACAATAGAAATCTAATCGATATCCATCCAAATTGACAGGGCTACAACGTGATTACAGAGTGTTATCAGTGTAGATAGATGCTCACATCAATATCAGTTATATTCATAGTTATCATTCTTGGTCTGGAAAAGTCGATAAGTGATGTCTATATTAACTAAATAAAACCTAGGCTACAAAATGTGGTGACATAAAGCCTGGATGCAATTCTGATTCTGCATGTATCTGTGGTGGACTAATTTGGTACATTGTCAACAATTTGTCCCTCAGTTATCCCCAGTGAGGTCACAGTAAACTACATCAAGAAAACAAACGCTATAACTCAGGTTATTATCAGTTTATTTTCCAGATATATGCTTGTTTCTTCAATACAACACACACACACACACACACACACACACACACACACACACACACACACACACACACACACACACACACACACACACACACACACACACACACACACACACACACACACACACACACACACACACTTCAAAAACACAATCAAACTAGAAAAAGTGCTCCTCGGAGCACAGGTCTCCTCCAGGTCAGGTAGGTTATTGTGGGGCAGCAATGTTCGGAATTAGCCAATCAGGATGGAATATGAAAAATTGGACGGAACCATCTTGATCACTTGACTATATGTGAACCGATTTGCATGATGTTTGAATTTGTAGGAGTAATATAAAAAAGAAAAGTGTTGCAAAATTGGCCTCCTGGTGGCGCTATAATAGGGCAATGTTAAAATGGTGGCATTTGTTCTTCAATGTAGTGCGAATGTGCGTGCAAAGTGTCACCACAATCGGACGCTGCATTCATGATTTGTGGCATTTTGTTCAAAACGGGCCACTCCTGCAAACTTTAGATGTCAATGTTAGCCAATCAGGATGGAATATGAAAATTTTAAAAGATCCATCGTGATCACATGACTATAGAGATCATGTGTACCGATGTGAGTGAAATTTGGATACATTCTGAAGGCTTAATATCAAAAAATGTGTTTTACATAAGTCGGCCTCCTGGTGGCGCTATGAAAGGCAAATGTGAAAAATGCAGGGCAGATGTTTTTCCTTGGCCTCTAGGGAGTGTGCGTGCAAAGTTTCATGCAGATCGGTGCAGCTATAGTTAAAAACTGGCTGATTTGAAACATTTCAAGTGCCATTTCTTCCTCGGCCTAGTGGGAATGTGCTAGGAAAATCTCACGGAAATCGCAAGCTGCGTTCATGATCTGAGGCATTTTGTTGAAAACGGAGCAATCCTGCAAACTTTGGAAGCCAACCATAGCCAATCAGGATAGAATATGGAAAATTGGACAGATCCGTGTTGATCACATGACTATGGAGATACTGTGTACTGAATTGCGTGATGTTTGGATAAAATCTGTAGGAGTACTGTTTAAAAATGTGTTTTGCAAAAAGCGGCCTCCTGGTGGCGCTATAACAGGCCCATGTGAAAAATTTGGGGCAGAGGTTCTGCTCTGGCATCCAGGGAGTGTGTGTGCACAGTTTATCTGCGATCAAGCCAACAGTGCCGGAGATTAGCTGTACACAAAATGACAGAATGACGGACGGACACACACACGGACACACGGACACACGGACGGACGGACGGACAGGGGGCAAAACATACTCTCGCCATGCCTTTCGGCCTGGCGGAGACAATAATTGACATTTATTTTAATAATGTTAATTACATTTGTCTGGGAAGGCAGAGCACAGAGGATCCACTTGACAGCACACAATTATCAGTTCTTTGCCGATGCCCATGAAACCCTTGAACAAAAATCATATGCAATATTTTTATGCACATATTATGTGGCATGGAACAGGCAACATAATTTGTTGTCCTTTTACTGTATGTGTTGATTTTTTTATTGATTTAAGTATACTGTAGTCTTTCTACATTATTGAGGATAATGTGAACTGTGGCAGACTCCCAAGTAAACTGACATCAAGGTGTCCCGCACCAGTACCCAATGGTTTGGTTCACCTTGCAGTCTATAGACATTCCCCATTCACTGTACACATTCCTCACTGTCCCGTGGGAGATTAGAGAACTACTTCAGAAGCAGGACAATTCTCTGAACATACTTTACAGAAATGTGGGGAGTGAAGTATTTCTCCATGTCATTGCAAATTAAACATGTTTTTATTAAAACCAAATTGATTACATATGATACAGTGGTTCTCAACCTTTTCAGGCCGTGCCCCATAAAATTATCATATTTGATCTGGGGACCCCCCAAAATAATCATATTTTAACTGGGGACCCCCCACCCTGACAAGCACTTGGAATTGTAGGAGTTGAGGCATTACATTTAGTTTGACTCGGTTCCATAGATACATTTTATTTAACCTCTTTCTTATATTATTTGACAATTTGGCCTATGTTTGACTAGTTTTTATAGTTTGTTGATTACTTTTGAGGTATTATGTGGGGACCCACCTGGGGGTCCCGACCTACAGATTGAGAACCACTGACATAACATGCATACAGACAGACAGACAGACAGACAGACAGACAGACAGACAGACAGACGTGTGGCTTCTACAGGGGCATAGCATCATACAACTAGGAGCCTCAAGTGGTAAATTGTTAAGACATTATCTGATAATAAAACCCTCTATGGAAAAGAGGAATGCGATTTTTACTTCTGGAAACTGACTGTAGTCTATAGAGCATACAGCGCCCCTCCAAAAGCACTTTCACTTTTGCCCATATATGGGACACCTAACAGGTGACAGCTGCAACCCATGATTTGCACAGCTGTGGCTAGGCAATCCAGCCTGGCGGAGATATGTGCTCAGTGGAGCACCCTTTTCTAGTTATATGAAACAGAAATTGGGATTATTAAATATTCATGACAGCTAATGGAATGTCAATATTTTGTCAATATTTTTGTTTGCATTTTCACAAATAAAATTCATTTAAAACTATTCATTTAAAACTCAATATTTTTTGTGTGTGTGCTGTTCGTGGCTGTTAGAGGGTGGGAGGGAACCAGGAGGTGGCCACTGGTCCCGTGGGTATAAAAGTCCTTAAAAAGGGCAGGGAGCCATCACAAATCTAGGATTTACACTATGCGTTCTGCATTAGGCTACTGTTGCGTTGCACAAAAGAGCAAACATGCACATGGATGATGGATCACTCCATAATAATACCCTGGATTTTCAACAGAATTGTTGTCTCAGCGCATCCACGTGAAGCTTGGTGAGCGCACGTACCTTTTGGAATAACCTTAAGTTTGTCAAGCGAGTCAGTCTCAGACAGACGGTAACCAGAAGACTCGCCCCAAAACACGCTCACCCCCATTACGTTTAGGAAAAATACCACCGGATTTCCCCCGGGGCGACTGTGCTTTGGGGCGAGCGGCTCGGTATCCAGACAGACTGTCAAAAGCAGTCACCATCTGTGCGCACGGAGCGGAGGCGCACTTGGGAACATGCACTTCTCCGGGGGGGAGATTCCCTCAGAGTTCGCGTGTAACCTAACGGATAAAAACCGGACAACGGGTTTGAATCTAAGGGGAAAACTCCAACTAGGCGACATCGCGAATGCCAGCGGCGCGCGCAACGACAGCGGCGACCCGTTCGGACGGAACGAGGAGGTCGCCAAGATCGAGATCACGGTCCTGAGCGTCACGTTCCTGGTGGCCGTGGTGGGGAACGTGAGCGTGCTGCTGGCCATGTGCAAGACCCGACGGAAGCTGTCCCGCATGCATCTGTTCATCAGGCACCTGAGTCTGGCCGACCTGGTGGTGGCGTTCTTCCAGGTCCTCCCGCAGCTCTGCTGGGAGATCACCTTCCGTTTCAACGGACCAGACGTTCTGTGCCGCCTGGTGAAGCACCTGCAGGTACTAGTAGGGCTGTCGCGATTATATGAAATTTCACTTGATGATTAATTGTCACACGAATAACTGCGATTAACGATTTAATTGTGTGTTTTTTTTGTCGTTGAATGAATACAAATTCAATTTCTGTTTAGCTTTTTAGGCTTTGAAGTTGCACAGGGGCAGATATGACAAGTATACAAAGACATGACTCACATAATTAATAACTTTAGGGGAGTTTTAGGAAAACATTAATAGTGGAAATAGCCGATCTACAAATTGTGGAATATAGCAGATCTACAAGCTCACTACTCATTGTGAGCTTGCCTTGTAGATCTGCTATTTCCACTATTTTTTTTAAATGTTTGAAAATAATACGAAAATGTTTCAACATGGAAACGATTAAGACTAGCCCATCTCAAATAATTGCGATTAGGCGATTGTGTAATAATTGTGACAGGCCTACAACACTTGCAGGTGATGGGGATGTTCGCCTCCACGTACATGATGGTGATGATGACGCTGGACCGCTACATCGCCATATGCCACCCGCTGCAGACCCTGCACCAGCCCACGCAGCGCGCCTACGTGATGATCGCGTCCACCTGGGTGTTCAGCCTGGTCCTGAGCACGCCGCAGTACTTCATCTTCTCCCTGAGCGAGGTCCGGCCCGGCTCCCAGGTCTACGACTGCTGGGGACACTTCATCGAGCCGTGGGGGGTGCGCGCGTACATCACCTGGATCACCGCGGGGATCTTCGTCGTGCCCGTGGCCGTGCTGGTGCTGTGCTACGGGTTCATCTGCCACACGATCTGGCGGAACCTCAGATACTCAAAGACTCGCAGGAGGAGCACGTGCGCGGTGGCCGAGGCGGCCACCAAGAACGACCTCCTGGGAAGGAGCTCGGTCAGCAGCATCAGCCGGGCCAAGTTACGCACGGTGAAGATGACGTTCGTGATCGTGCTGGCGTACGTGGTGTGCTGGACGCCGTTCTTCACCGTGCAGATGTGGTCGGTGTGGGACGAGACCTTCTCATGGGACGGTAGGTCACATTTTAACACTGGTGAAATATAACCTATCCAGTGTGTGTATCCAACCACACTGTCGCGTCGTTACGCACAAAGTCCAGTGGGTTTCAACCCTTTTCATACCAAGGTCCATTATTTATTGGGCATTTGAGCCACGGACCACCATCTGATGAGACTCTCAGACCCAAGACTTAGAATATTTTGTTATCGTTGGATACGATTTTGTCCACAATTCCATGCTGTATTGATGTGGTACCAATAGGAGAGATAACAGGCAAACATTGATCAAAAGAACAATTCTTTAATTACCTAATGCAGATGTTTAATAATAAATTAACTCTTGAGAGAGTAAAATGAAACCAAATGGACCCCTAACTCTCAAGAGTTAAAGATCTATAATGGTCCATTTGGTTAACAACTCTCCATCATTTAGCTGGGGACCACCTGGAAACCCCTCAAGGACCACTGGTGGTCCCCGGACCACTGGTTGAGAACCACTGGTCTATACCACAATAAACCATGATTGCATCATCATTCTTCTCAGGGGGAACCCCCCTTAAGGGGGTTCCAGGCGGTCCCCAGCAAAATGAAGAACATTTTAGTTTAAGCCCAGTTTTATTTTTGGCTGTTAGAAAATAGTCGATCTACAAGCTCACAAGTTCACAATGCGCACTGTGAGCTTCGACTGTAGATCTGTTATTTTAGCAAATGTTGAAATATCTTATTTGATGGGGGTTCCTGGCACAATGTCTTTTCAGATGGGGTCTGCAGCCAAATCAATTTGGGCCCGGGGGATTCGGATTGTCATTGTAATTAATTAGCCTATGACAATGGCAATTTGTTTCTTGTCTATTTTTTCTGTATTGCTCATTTGCACATTGTCAAGGATATGATAAAGATGGCATGACACAAGGGCATAACATCAAATGCTGCTAATTGATGTTAAGATTAAAGTAGTAATTTGATAGGACAAAAAAAATAGCTGAAAGCTGTATAATTACATATATTACAATATTTCTACCAAACTAACCTGGAGCTAGTTGAAACGTTGTTATATTATTTATTCATGAATGTATTTCTATTTATTTATAATAATAATAATAATAATAATAATAATAATAACCATGATGATGTTTTTTTGTTTTTTACTGTAATTTTTATTTTCCTTTTCCTTTCTTTTTTTGATTATTCAAACCCCTGGCCTTTGTTTTACCAAGATTAGAGCTGCTTCCTGTAGGCAATTTATTTGACACAAAAAATTTGATGATTCAGGGTTTGGAGCATAAGGTTTATAAGATGATTACAAAACTGTCTGTCTGGGGGTGAAAGAAGACTTACTAACTGTATAGGAAGAGCGTAAATATTTAGTCGGTCAGAGACTCCGCAGTCCAGCACAGTGCAACCCCCCGCTGAGAGAATGCATAAACACCACAATGGAGATGTACAGAACAACTCACAACCTCCCCCCCCCCCCCCCCCCACCTTCTCCCTCTCCAGATTCAGAGAACACGGTGGTCACTCTCTCTGCGCTACTGGCCAGTCTGAACAGCTGCTGTAATCCCTGGATCTATATGATCTTCAGCGGTCACCTCCTGTCCGACTTTCTGCACTGCCTGCCGTGCTGCCGCCGGCTGCTGCGCAACAAGTTCGCCCACCAGGACTCCGACAGCAGCATCCGCAGAACCACCACGTCTCGCCTCCAGACCCAACGGCTGTCAGAGCCATTTAGAGACCTCAACCCTAATCCCGCACTTAAGAGCTGTCAGCCAGTCCTGTATGTGTCCTGACCTCGCGATGGATCTGTATTAGCTAAAGCGACAGTATATCTCTGTCAGGACATGAATGGACAGGACTTAAGAAGCCTAATTGATACTTTGCCGTATAAGTATCGCTTGCCAAAATGGCAATACATGGTGTCATGTTTTTAACTGTCAAATATGAATTATAGGCTTTAACAAGAACAATGTGGACAGGCCTAATATCTATTGGTCCTAATAGATTTGGTTACTGCTGCAAGGTATGATTGCACACGGATGCACATGGATTTGGCACCGGGGCGTGTTGTATATAATGGTGATATTTAAACATTTCCAAATAACACACACAATTACTCCATATGGTACAGTTCTTTAATAATCACATTGTAAAAGCCATCCATTTTTGGCATCACATTTCTTTCAGAGTTTAGGGTATCAGCGAATGTAATTTCTTCTCAATAACATCCTACAATAAAATGAAGAAACCTGCCTGGAACCGCGTTTTCTCCTCAGTGGGTTGACCAATTGATTTGAACTTCCACACAGGCATTGACCATTGACATATATTTCTCACTTTTCCCAAATTTAAGCTGTTTAGGGTTAGGCCCTCGCAGACTATGGGATGGGATCTGTAGTCATTAAGTGGTTGAAAGAAATAAGGATTTCAAATTCAAGGACCTGCGTGTCAATATGCCATATTTATGCTAATTACAATTTGTTGTTTGTTTAATATTAGATGGCCGTATGTTTCTTTTTTATAAGGCCTTTGTATACGCATTGTTGTTTTCAGCCAGCAGCATACAAAATGACCCATGCACACTGCCACGGACATACACGCAGGCACACACCCACACACACACACACACACACACACACACACACACACACCGTCACCCACACACACAAACCACATTTCTCTCATTCGTATTACATGTCCTCTATTCTAGATCAGTATACCATATTGTATGGTGGCTTTTTAAAATCTATTATCCCTTTGTGTGTGTGTGTGCGTGCGTGTGTGTGCACCCCTCATACGTGCATGTGTGTGTGCACGCACATGTGTGTGTGAAAATAATTTAGATGAGCAGTTGTATTTTTGCAGTATGATTCTCAACCAACAGCCTAAACCTGTGTGTAGTAGTGTGAACATGTACTGTACACACTCAAAAATGTCAGTGTTACATTGAAGTCCTGTTAAGTAGAAGTCCCATATTAAAAATGTACTTCAGTAAAAGTACAAAAGTATCGGCATCAAAATATACTTAAAGAACTGAAAGTACTCATTGTGCAGAATGTCCTATTTCACAAGTTCAAAATGTATTAAAAAATCTTTTGAAAATAGCCGATCTACAAGCGCTCAATGCGTCGCATCGCGACGCATTGTGAGCTTGTAGATCAGCTATTTTCAAATGGTCAAAATATATATAGGGCTAGTGGTTAGTGTGTTTTGTAATAATAATCAAAATCTACGTAAGATTTTCAAAACGTTTTCAAATAATTGTAGTGGAGTAAAAGTACAATATATTCCTCTGAGATGTAGTGGCGTGAAGTAAAAGTATTGAAAATTGTAAATACTGAAGAAAGTAAAAATACCTCAAAATTGTACTTAAGTACAGTACTCGAGGTCTCGAGCACATGTACTTAGTTACTTTACACCACTGTCAAAGTTCAATTAACACTGAGGATTTCACTGTGTACATTATGGTCATTTGAAAGTGTCACAGACAGTACAGTACAGTCAATTGTACAGTAATGTCTGCACTCCCTATAGTCTTGCGTAGCCAGATGATCAGAGATCTCTGCTTACTGATAGAATCAGAATCAGAATCAGCTTTCTATGCCTGCAGGACATATAAATGTAGCGAATGGCCTAAAACTGGATTGGAATAATTTGGAGATTAAAAAATAACAGCATCACAGAACCAATGCAAAGACTTCAGTCAGTGCGGTCCTTCATATGGGATGTATCAGGTATCAGGCATTGGTTTTCAAAGAAGTGGGTGTAGGTTTTGTTGGCGCTGCTTTTATCCACCGTTCAAGGCCATTTCGATTCCCTCAGACGTATCAGTATCCAAAGCGCTTCACATAGATTGGGCATTACATTCACACACACATTCACACACCAATGGCGGAGGAAACCATGCAAGGCACCAACCTGCTTATCTGGAGCAATTAGGGGTTCAGCGTCTTGCTCAATGACACTTCGTCACTAACTCTGGGGGAGCCCGGGATCGAACTGGGAACCTCGTGGTTGCCATCCGGCCGCTCTACCGGCCACTCTACCCCTGAGCCACTGCCGCCCCCATACAGTAACCTCTGATAGCCTGGCTAGTGGCTACACAAGACTACCCTCTGTACTGTATACCGTGCTAAAATATGCTGTATCATACATTGCAAAGAAACACAACTTGCTGGCTGCATCCTTGTTTGGTTCAAATGTATAAGTTAATAAATCATACATTTTACAATTCTGTATTTCTGTTTGCATGCTCTTGTATGTGATCTCTAATCCAGCTACGGGTAATGGTCAGGTAGGTCCAGTATAATTTTGCTTTGTCATGTTCTACTTTTATCAATAAGGCAAAGGAACACACAGTCAAATCCTCAGTGTGAATTAATGCATTAAGTCTGAGAGTGCAGTGGATGAAAGTAACCAAATGGACCCATGGTTCCATTTGGTTTCATTTGTACACTCTTTACTGTGCATTATAGGCTGGTTAACACAACCTGCTACTAAAATGACATTCATACTGGGTAATTTCCCCCTCTAAGTCACACAAGTAATCAAGATTTGTTGGGAAAATATCCCTGCTACCATACTGTATGTGGTATATATGGTAAGAACGAAGACTTAAGACAAGCTATATTTCAGGTTTGTACTGCAGTCTGTCTCATCTCCCTGTCATAGAGATGAAGACCTTCATCAGCTCATGTTGATGTTTCTGGCTTAAATGCGTGGGTAGGTTGGGGGCTGGAGGCTGCAATCAGAATGTGATGTTCGAGACAGAGAGGATGTGCGAGGAGGAGATGGGTAACGATGATGAACTCATGTGTTCTGATGACAGCAGTCACCAGACAGGATGGGGAATTCACAAACAGGTCACGCTTTTATGTCCTTTGATGTGCACCACCATATCGTCGAAGTCGGGCAGAAACCTTGTATTTCCATATTTCGTTTTACTTTTATTTCGTAAATTAATGCCCTACTTAGTAGTACAAGAGTGTCACACAAAAGTAGCGAATATATCAGATCTACAAGCTCACAGTGTGAACTTGTAGATTGCTATTTTTGCAGGTGAGCCACAGGTGGGAGGGGAGTGTGGGGAAGTTACCAGGATACATAATCTTTTACAAAATTATCTGGCTAACTTTTGATTCCTGCTTTGTGAAATAACATTTTTCTATTATGTGAAAAGTTCAAAACAGACCCCCAGTCTAGAGTATCTGTTGGCATGTAGGCTGCACTAGCGCTCCTGTTTTCGTGAATAGAGGGGCGGGTGTATAGAGGCGCGGAGAGATTGCGCCTGATCCCATTGGTTCACCGATCTGTTCGTCAACCCCCGCCCCGTTAACACAACATTACGAGCGACGCCCACTGCACTCTGGTTGGTTGGGGAAATGAAACACTTCCTATACCGGGTACACCGACGCGCTCCTCCAGGCCTTCATTTTTTAGCAAAACTAAACAATAAAAGCCTGGAGATCTAGGCTAGTTGGCATGTAATGCTTCCGTTCGTATGTAAATGTTTTGCTATTTATGTATTCTAATGTTATGTTTCTATTTCCTTGTTTTAATGTTTTGGGGACTCATTTGGGAAATGAGCTCTATGCTAAATCGGGCAAATCCACACATAATTATGACATGAACATGTAATCCATAATCATGTTTCAGTGTTCATTGTGCACTGTTCCTGCCAAAAAACAACAACAACAACAACAAGAATACCCCGCCCACCCATGCTTACATAAGGTTTCCTCTGAGTCGGTCCTGACTTGATTATTTAGAAAAATTACCAAATGAAGGTTCAACAAGTTCTTCTCCATGACCTTGTTTAACATCCCCTTACACCAAGGGAATGTATGCATGTGCTTGAGTGACTATGTGGTGTGTGCGTTCATGCGTGTGGCCGTGTGCATGTGTGTGAGTGAGAGTGAGCGTGCGTGTGTAAGGTGAGAAGAACCATACTCATTACATGAGTAGTGTCTGTTTCTTCTAGTGAGAATCTAAACAGAAACACATGTTGCATGCTGACGCACACCAGATGTTATCATTCCTTGAAACATGCTGTGATACAGTATGTGAATTGATGTTATCATTCCTTGAAGCATGAAGTAATATGGTATATACCATGAAGAAGTGCAGGTTGACTCAGGGGTCTATGGAACCACTGTAAACAGAGTGTGGACAATTAACACATTGCACTCACAGACTGACACTACGCACATACAAGTACACCCACGTTTACTCGCATTAACGTCATTCATCATTCGTCATTCACACCAATATATTATACATTTAATCCTCCCTGCTGTCCTTGACCCAACATATGACCCACTTCATGGGAGGGGAGGCCTTCAAGGCCACCTGTGCTCTTTGTAATATGATGCTACGGATGAAAGTTGGAGCTCTCATGCATGGCAAGTTTAAGACATCGGGTCAAAGGTGTAAAACCGTACTTTCTCCAAACTGACATGAATGAATAAATGGCACTACAGAGTTCGGAAGACTCGCTGAGTTCCCGGAAATACAGCTATTTTTTTTATTTTCTTTTCACTGAGCCTGTGGGGTGCATTGTTGCTTATGGTACCAAACTCCTCAAACAAGTACGGGAGAGGAAGAGGAAGTGCATTGTTTAAGGGAGGAAGTGCAGATGAATGTGTCGATGGAGAGGCCCAAGACTTTAAAATGGAAAAGCTTTCATCTTAAAGACCTTGGGTGGAGCTCCATCCTGTGCCAAGGATTAAAGTGTTCTATATCTCACTATACATCATTCTAGAACCATACCATAACTCTCTCTCTCTCTCTCTCTCTCTCTCTCTCTCTCTCTCTCTCTCTCTCTCTCTCTCTCTCTCTCTCTCACCAACCAGTTCACCATTTCTCCCTCTTCCTCTGATTCTTTTGTGTTTTTTCATTAGATAAGAATTTGGCTTGCATCTGAGATAACTTTTCACCAGGCACTGTATGAATTAGGAAGTTAGGGCCAAAGCAAATAGCTTTGTACCAACGAGAGCAAAATTCTGCAGTGCCTCTAGCAACAGCTTGATAAACAGACAACCACAAGCCAAATACACACTCCCAAAATGCTGGAGGGGGATTTTGTTTGTATGCAATGCCACTACAATACCACTCTCAAAATGTCACATGTTCGCAAATGAAGAATCTCTAGTGTTTACATGAGTGTTGATGTTTGTCTGCGCAGGAAGTGGTTTCCCTATCTAAGTCCTTCCTCATGCCCTAGAGATCAGCCAGGCACAGTTCAGGCAAAGCTTAGGAAGGCATCTGGCAAGCAACTCGATTTCTCAACAATCTGTTCTCACAGGATTTTCATAAAGCAATTTAATAGACATTTCATTCTCCCTTTTTCACACTGTATAGTACTACGCACTCACCCAATGTTGGTTTTGTACAATTTTAGGGACATCACATTGACTTAATTCATTGCGTTTCTCATTACCCAATCCTTAACCATAACCGATCTAACCCTAAAACAAACAGAAGGCCTATGAAAAAGTAATTGAGGTCATGACACTCACTAATTTGTCCTAAATGTCAGAAATGAACACAAACACACACACACACACACACACACACACACACACACACACACACACACACACACACACACACACACACACACACACACACACACACACACACACACACACACACACACACACACACACACACACACACACACACACACACACACACACACACACACACACACACACACACACAGTGGATCATTTTACTACCACCCAAAAGAGATAACAGGTGTTGGTGCAAAGGCATGGTCTTACACAACAGTTCTATGCTACTGTATATCAGAGATATTGGTGCCAAAGCTCTTAAAGAAACCTCCAATAAACAGCTATAAGCCATAGTACTGTTTGCTTAAGGAGATGTTTTCCATTTAACTCGCAGACAGAGCTTTGGGGAGAGGAGCTGTACACTTAGCTGGGATTGGGTAGAAATCTCACATCTGGTAGACATATGGCTGAATGTGTTTTTGAGTGTGTGCTTGCGTGTGAGTGCATGTATGCGTGCGTGCGTGCAGAATTGTAGATGAAACCTAACCGTTGAACTACTGTAATCCTGAAGGATACTTGCTTAAGTCAGGCGGCAGTGGCTCAGGGGTAGAGTGGCCGGCAGAGCGGCCTGATGGCAACCGCAAGGTCCCCAGTATGATCCTGGGCTACCCCAGAGATAGTGTCAAATTGTCCTTGTGCAAGACGCTGCACCCCTAATTGCTCCCAGCCAGGTTGGTGCCTTGCATGGTTTCCTCTGCCATCGGTATATGAATGGGTGAATGTAATGCACAATCTATGTAGAGTGCTTTGGATAAAAGCGCTATATAAATGCGTATGTATGTGTGCATGAGTGTGCGCGTGCGTGTGTGAGTGAGAAGAGAGAGAGAGAGTGTGTGACACCCAGAACTAGCCTTGCGTGGCCAGACTATATCACTGCGTGGATAAGAGTCTGGTGCTCCTATGAGGACGTTTTTTTCCCAAGGGGCGCGATCAAACAAATCAGACTCTCAACAAGTCTTACTTGTGAGCACAAAATGTCATCAGTTACAATTTACTACATGATCAAACAAGGAACTTGCAGAGAGTGTCCCAATGGCTATCCAGGCCATTATCAAAGTATTCTAATTGTCAGGTCAGGTCCCAGTCCAAGCCAGGAATCCCTGGACTAGAAGGATTGTTTAGGCTCCTTCCAGTAAAATAATTACTCTTTTAGTAAATATAGCAACCCACTGTCCAGAGCTGGTTAACAGTAGCTCCAACACTATGTTCTGTTGGTGTTTTTTGGCCTATAGCAGGCATGCGATGGGACAAACAGGGACATTTAAAAACTCTGACTTTAGGGATATTACTTCTAACCAGGGTGATTTACCGTAACAGCTGGACAGTCCCAAAGCAGATGAGAAATGAAATCTTGGTGTTTGTCATCCAGTTTGGATAACTGGGGTAATACATCAGCATGGTGTCCCATATTCCAGCGGTCCTTAGACACGACACTGTCCCAGCTTTCAGTCAATCATAACACCAATGTCTAAAAAGCCCTGTGCCACAGTGAATAATAATGTAGTGTCATAATCAGATTCGCAAAGCCTTTAAAATAGTCTCACCTTAAAAATAATTTGAAGTAAAACAAGGGAAAAACACTGTTTCCCAGGCTCCTCCAACTTGTAATAAATAAAATAAAATACATGATACATCAGACACACTGGACAAAAGGCTTCACATCACACACAATAAAAAGCTAAAAGATGGACACTCATGAAGGAAGTTGAGCCAATGGTAGATGTGGTCAGAGGTTCACCCCGGTCCGCCCAGTCTATGTGTCTGAGCAAAACACTTAACCCGGTTCTGCTCCCTGTATTAAATATGGGCTTTTTGTTATTCAAATGGAATCAAATAAAACTTAGGGCCAAAACCATATATCTTTTCAACATAAATAGGGCTCTTCTATATTCATCAGCATCTACTGATGCTGTAAGGATTTAACGGAAGTAGCTTCTAGCACAGCGCTACTCAACCCGCGGCCCAGGATAGGTGTCCCTTAATTCAATCTCTGGGAGTTGGCAACCCTAACCTTGCCATAACTTAGCTTTTGCTGAACTGATGCCACTGGACATACACACAAAATAAACAGGTACAGTGAAAAGAATATGATGTCAAAATGTAGATTTTCTTATAACAATAACAATGTGTAGTGTGTGTTAACACACAGCCCCTTGGACTTTTGGTATTTTGCTGAGTGGCCCCTGAGCCATCTTAAGTTGAGTAGCCCTGTTCTAGCATAATCTGAAACCCTCCACATACAGTTTTATTTGAGGACAGGCGACCTGGAATGACACCCAATTGGTCTAGAATGCACTATAGATGGAACTACCTTCTCCAAGCGAAGTGCGAGACTCTTGTTTTGGAAACAAAGAGATGATGGCCCTGCACATAGAGGGGTGTGGATTCAGATTCTAATCCTTCCAGTAAATATGGAGAAAGCTGCTCTTTAAAACACTTACAGGATTCAATCCCCAGGCCGTCATCCCCTAGAGTTCTTCCCAAAGCCATCTTCATGATTGTAATCTCAATCTCAGCCTGTGTAACAGGAGCAGCACTATCCACCAAATTGAAGCCTTAAAAGAATGTATCCAATTCAGCTTTATTTGGATTATTTACTGCACCTCAGACTTTGGAGTAGTAAATAAATAATACATTTTAAAAGCTTTAAAAAATTATAGCTGCATCACATTGTAACACCTTCTCATTCTCAATTGCTATCGTTGCCTTGTCTCCAGTTACAAAATATGATCTACGCAAATGGAAAAGAGCAAATGCTGTCACCTCCTGTCTAAGCCTCTATGCAAGTCTGCCCTAGTGGTGCCCTAGTCTGCTCCTCTAATCTCTCAAGTTTTATGTTTAATTGGGATTTTACCCCAATGGGCTTTTCTTTTCTCAGCTGAGGAGAAACTGATGAGTCAGTCCCTGTTGCCCCAGACTGTGGCCACACATAACAAATAATTAAAATTGAGCAACATCAGATTTTTAAAAACATTTTACATAATTATTTTACAATACAAATTTTAAGAATTTATGTATTGTGTCACCACTATCTAGATTTGTATGGGTGGGCCAAAAGAAAACATGTGAAGCTGTGGCATGGTCTCAAGAACCAAAGACATCATATGCATTCTATCCTAGTGTAGTTATGTGTCCCAGAATATTAAAAAAAAGTACTCTTGAGCATCTGGGTTGACTGAGCACCACAGATCTGTTACAAAAAGCTGACATTGAAATTCCCTCCTGTTGACAGATATCCGTTTGTCTGTGGGAGACTGTCTAAGAGGGGGAATACATCCATTGCAGGGTTACAAACTATTTCTTAGTGGCTTCTCTGATAACGTAGTGGTTGAATCTCCATCGCAGTAAGCATGATGGGATGAGGAGGCTGGTCAGGATTTGGCATTGGTCTTAATGTACACAATCTACCTCTGGGGCCGGCTAGACCTGAAAATAAAGAAATACTAAAGCTTAAGAAGTAGTGAAAATAGCAGATCTACAAGCTCACCACGCGGCGTGAAGTGAGCTTGTAGATCTGCTATTTTCACTAGTTTGGGTGCTGGGTAAATTTCTCTTTTGGGTCTTGAAAGTTTGGGAACCACTGGGCTAGACGATTGGGGTGTTCAAGTATGTAGCATAGAATTTTGTCCAACTCACGTTCTCACTCACTCACTCTCTCACTCACATAACCTGTGGGCTGAGGCCCACTGGTGGGCCATGAGGATATTGCATGTGGGCCCCCAAATAACTGGAAAAACACTAAGAATTTTAATGATAATGTAACATTCATATTACAAAATGTATGTTCATGGTATTTTTTCTTTAAAACCTTGAAAAATTAGTTTTCATTGTGATACAGATAAATAGGAACTTAAAGCACACACTGTTAGTTCCATTGATCGAAGCCGAAACACAAATCGATTGATCATGAGCATAAACATGCTTTGAAAATGCCCACCCATCTGACTACTTAACACGGCAGCGTGTTAAGTGGTCAGATGGGTGGGCCACGAACACTCTTAAGATTTTCAAGTGGGCCCAGATCCAGAAAAGGGTAGAAAAAGGCTGGTAATCCTTAAAGGACGACTTCACCCATTTTCAACCTATCTTAATGATGAATAGAATGGGGGAAAAAAAATCTACTCGGTTTGTGTCTCATAGGAGGGCTGTGGACACTTCATAAACTTGCCTACCAGTGACATCATCGATTTTTCTTTTCAAACAAGATTTCTATTTTCTTATTTCGATTTGTATTAACGCGAGAACAATGGCTTTCATCATAGCATAACTTTCCAGTTATAGAAAGCCTGCAGTTTCTATTAGCTTGGATTCCCCATCGATGATGTCACTCGTAGGCAGGTTTCTGAACCGTCCACAGCTCTCCTCTGAGACACAGAGAAAATAGACAAAAATGGTACCATATTATAATGTGTTAATAGTGAGGACCAATTATATAAAGATAGGTTGAAAATGGGTGAAGTCGTCCTTTAATGTATTCCATATCTAACCAACTTATCTTCAAGAATGATCATGAGAAATCAGCCCTGTAAAATAATGTGCACAGGGGGTCTCTTTCATACATTTAGTAGTTGAGTAGAAAGCTATACTGTATGTGTGTGTATTTGGGGGGGGGGGTCAACGGGTCTCTGTAAACTTTAGAGTGCAGAGTGTACTTTCCATTGTTGATTACGGTAAGTCACGCAAGTGAGCAAGAACACAGCTGTAAAATGTTTTCGATGCTGTGCCTCACAGTAAAAAGAAAAAGGGGGGGGGGGGTAGAAAGGAGAGATATGAGGGTGCTTACTTTTTGCTACTGGAAACCAGGAAAAGGGGAGACGTGGATGTGGGGAGGATCTGTGTGTTCAACTCTTCGGCACCTGATGACTCGTCAACAACCTATCAAAGAAAAATGTGTATAGGATATTGTCCAACACAGTATAGACTATTGCTGGTAATAGACTCAGATATACTGTTCTTTTTTTCTTAGCTGTGTGGCAATGTTTCTGGCCCATTTAGAAGTATCTGCCGACTCCTTGATACCCAACATGCAACCCGTAAAAAATGTTCGCCTTGTTTTTCCTCTTACTGTTTCCGGTAGTTTGGTTGGTTTTACTCAATCCTGATTGTTTCAACAACGTGTTACCAAGTTTGACAATTACATTTGTGTCCACTTGGTACATTTGTAGACAATCAAGCATCTAGTGCATACATGGGCAACTGGCGGCCCGGGGGCCACATGCGGCCCCCACCTTCACTTAATGCGGCCCGCAGGTTAATATCAGAATACTGATATATTATTGATTTCAGCTGTTACAATTTCAAATATGCAAACATGACCCGCTTCAATTACTTCAGTCTATATTAGTGGCTTAATGACTAGTATTACAATTCAATTGTCTTTTTTATGTCCAATGTATTTGTATTTAAGTTCATAAAGTTAACATAAATGCATTTGAAATTAAATAAAAATTCTACTTTTCAGCATTCCAATTCAAAAATATTTTTGCTACTTTTGTGTGACAGACTGGCGAAAAAACAGTATGCAATGTGGCCCTCTGGAGTGAGTGTGGAAATATAGTGGCCCTCTCCATCATCAATGTTGCCCACCCCGGATCTAGTGTGCCTTATTCACTTGTCACCTCACATGACTCTTTCAGTGTCGTGAGAAAATTGATTGGCTGAGAGGAGGTGATGATCAGAACCAGCGCTGCTTATAGCAGTGCCAAGAACAAGACATCATATTACAACACACGACAAGTTAGAGTAACACATGCAATAAAGTGAAGACAGATGAAGAAACTCCTGGTTCTGGTGGACATTTTGCTCTTATGACAGGACTACTTGGGTATGACATAAGAGAAGAAGTGGCCGCAGTGTGCTATAAGATTCTCATTTATAACAACCTGCCATAAGAACATTATCTGACACTAATTATGCAGAGTCCAGGGGGAAAATGCACACATAATCTGATCAGACCAAGATTATTTTAGATGACTGCATCCTGTGTGGGCGCCAAACATTAAAAGGGACAGGCTTCTCATTGGGGGTATTTATCACTTGTTCAATAATTAGCACTCAGTAATTAGCCAGCTGATTGCAGATACAAATGTTATGTAATGTTATGTAAATGGCATTCAAAATAACCTGCCACAATAACTGAACTCAAGCACAAGAAAGTACAGTATATCCTGTAAAGTGTGTGTGGGTGGGGATGCAATATTTAAGCTCCACTGTTTATTGCTTATTCAACGGTTCAAAACGTTTAATAAGCAATAAGCAATAAACAGTGGAGCTTATTGTGCGGACCTTATTTTATTTGTATGTTTTGCTGTTTGTCCTGCACCTGGGCTCTGGATGTGCGTGCAATATCCTTTCGATGGGGATGCAATATTACTTGTAATGACAACCGTATAGTAGCCTAAACTTGTTGATGAGCAACTCGAACAGGGTGAATTTCTTGAAGAAATTACAATGATGTAACATTTTATAATATTTAATGTAGCCATTCAGACCCTTACTCACCCAGTTGAAAAAAAGGTTTATACAAAGATACTCTGTAAGGGTGTTATCACATGTTCAATGTTTACATTTTAGCCTGCTAGGTCCTTGAGGATGCAAATGTTACACCATAAATGCCATATGCCAATCAAATAACCTACTTGGGAGCTGCCGCAATCAAAATGTCAAGCACAGCCGCATACAGTACATGTTCAAGAAAAAGGGAGAGATCTGAGGAGCATCTGTGGGTTCAAGTCTTCGGCACCTGATGACTCGCCAACAACCTATCAAAGAAAAATGTGCAAAGTGTAAAACAACTCTTGGAACATGTGCTACATAATCAGCTGTGTTTGCTAAGCATACACAGATGGTTATGTACCAGGCCGGCCCCCACTGCCCACATTACAAATGCAGCTTGTCATTGAGGAATGCTGTAGGCCTAATTAAATATCTATGTACAGTAGGTAATACAGAAGAGTGGGTCCCTAAACATTGTGGCACCTCAATGTTAAATTGGCTATTTTTTCCAAAATGTAAAAAAATAAAGCATTTAGAAAATGGTCTGAAGTAATGTAGGCAATAAATGATTTGAACATGCAAGGTACATCATTATCAGACCTGTATTTACACTTCAACTTCTTATTTATGCCCATAATGCAGGGGTTATCAACATGTACGTACACGTGGCAAGACTTGTCTATGTCCGTGGCCCCTTTTATTTGATTTGATTTCTTTTGAAAAGAAGAAGCTTATATATGTTTTTCTTTCATGATAATGTAAAAGCTTATTCTAAATATTCACAATGTAATCTTTGAATTCAAATTTGTTTGAATAATTGACTTGTAAAGTGTCGGGATGACATTCTCATAAATATGTTGCAGGAGATTTGTGGAGTAGGTACCGTGTTGATTGTATCAGGTGAGGACGAGACAGCTAGAAGTAATGTTTGATAATAGCTTCCTTAATTCCCTGAAAATAGCAAAATATGTGTTCAATCCTTTGTTACAGTAAACAGTTCGAGGGGGGGGGGGCTAGGTTTTGACTTTTACAGGGGCCAGTTTCGAATTGCAGCCACCTGTAGGTACTCTTATAGGACGGTTTTGAAGGAGAGTAGGGTTTTACATTCTTTCACGGATTTTGTTAGTGCATTCCACATTTTTGTGGCTCTGATCAAAGTTAGGAGCCCTTACAAGTTGCATGAAACTAGTTGTGACACTGCATTCCTTTTAACCTGTCATGCCCTTTATCATTATCTAATCACTCATCATGTACGTCGTACAGGTACATGATGTTTTTTACTCTATCTTTCTTTTTGCATTGTTCCATTGGCATACAGTACCTTACATCACAACTATGCAAGGTCTAAGATTTCTCATCAAGATGTCACCAACTATCGAAGCTATAGGGTAAAACTGGTAGAACTTGATCTCTTCCTGACCTCAAGTAACACTGTCCTCTGAAAAGCAAGCAATCTCTATAATAACCATATATATTATAGAGATTATATATGTGTGTGTGTGTGTGTGTGTGTGTGTGTGTGTGTGTGTGTGTGTGTGTGTGTGTGTGTGTGTGTGTGTGTGTGTGTGTGTGTGTGTGTGTGTGTGTGTGTGTGTGTGTGGACCTCACCTCAGTAGACACTGTTTGTAGCTACACCCACTCACCTCTGCATCTAAATGGCCCTTTGCTCATGTAATGTGCCATGGAAGCACTCACTGTACTGATATGACCTTGAGTGAAATTCAAAATACGGAATAAACTTTCACCATGCCACATTGAATGCCTGTCTTATTGTAGGCTACAATGTAAAATAATTGTAAAATGTGTAGCACATTGGCATAGACACTATGGCACATTAGGAGTTTGTTGTATTTCTGGTAAAATTATTGATCACTTATTTTGTATGCCTGTGGCAAAAATAAAATATTGACAAAAAATGTCCAACACAAGATGGCATGGTGATGATGATCCCTGCCATAATGACTGGCTATACAGAAATAGCATTTTTAGCTAGAAATATTAGGCCTTAAATGTCAGATGTTCAAGCATGTTCAAATCATGTAGGCTATTCTTTACATTGTTTCAGATCGTTTTCCAATTTTTTTTTTCTTAGCCAATTTAACATTGTGGTGCCCACAATGTTTAGGTGCCCAATCTTTCTGTATCCCTGGCTATGCTGCATATAGATGTGTTGACTGTATTCAAATCACATAGCCTATTAAATTGTTCACCATTTCTTCTAAATAGCACAATTTGTTACAAAGAAAAACACTAAATGTGTGGAGGACCATAGACAGAAGTGAACAAAGACCTGCATGTACAATACATGTTGATGCCGCCATCTATGGATGCCGCCTCATGTTTGTAGTCTAATAGTGACCCCTAGTGGCCCGGAAGGAAGTTTGAAATGACTAGTTCAGTGATGGTCTGTCATTTTAAAATTAAACACATTATTATTATTATTTATAATTAAAAGAAATATCACTTTTATAATTCTTCAAAACAAAGCAAATATTTGATTAAAAGTTTAAGCTCTCTCTCGCTCCCCCCTTCTCTCTCTCTCTACACGCACACGCACGCGCACGCACACGCACACGCACACACACACACACACACACACACACACACACACACACACACACACACACACACACACACACACACACACTCTAACCCCAACCTGAAAATGTATTTTCTGTTTACTAAAGAGCAGGAGAAACTCTTAATAGAAGAATATAGAGCTATTTAAGTTAACAATCATATATGATACATTATTTACAAAATAATTTGCGGGGCCAGATATTATTTCTGGGAGGCCATTCTGCAAGTTGCCTAACATTGAATCCTACCGTAAAACAAGGGCAATCAATAAAGTAAAGGGTCTTCAGTCATGGATGATGCCCTCACCTGGCTGCAGCAGTGGCCCCTTGGTTGGCTTGCTTTAGGACCCTTTCCTCAGACCAAGGTTGCATCCAGGGCAGCAGAGTGGCATTACTTCCATTTCTAGACCTGTGTCTCGTGAGAACCCATAGAAGGAAACTTTCCCGGCTTTCAGTGTTAATACAATTGATAATCAACTCCTAATAGTGATGCAGTAGCCTACACTAGTGGTTCTCAAACTTTTTCATGTCAAGGACCCCCAAATTGACACTTATTAGCCCGCGGACCCCCATTTCAAAAGATATGCCAGGGACCCCCATAAGAGAAGATTTTTTTACAGCTCTAGCAGTGATTCTCAACCATTTTAATTTCAAGGACCCCCAGTTTGACATACATTAGGGCTACAGACACCCATTTAATGGCATTTCTATCACTTGGACCGCAATTTAAATTATAAAATCTATGTCAATTTAACTCTGAGAGTGTACAAATGGAACCAAATGGACCCGTTAGGGTCCATTTGGTTCCATTTGTACACTCTCAGAGTTACAGACCCATAAGGGTCCATTTGGTGCCTAATCTATCATTTAGCTGGGGACCCCCTGGAACTCCCTCAAGGACCCCTGGGGGTCCCCTGACCCAACTTTGAGAACCAATGGCCTACGCTGGAAGGTACAATGATGACGTTCCAATCCTGAAACCTTTATATTGAAGGAAACCTCGACCAACGGATGCATTTCCGGTCATGTGTGGTCGCGCGGAAAGTTTACTTTTTATTTTTGCCTTAATACCCTACAAAGTGCTACTGGATTAAGGAAAGTAGGCTCAGCAAGTTATTAAGAACCTATCACGCGGTAACGTTATGCACATGCTTGATTCCGAGAGTGATTTGACGTTATTGACGCTACTATTGTCAAAAATCGACCTTGAGACTTAACGTGTGTTAAGTTATCTCAATATGGTCTGGGCACAGTTGGTAATAGATAAGAATATGCGCAGTCGTCTGACTCGTCTCGTTTTTAACATCGCCGCTGTTACAGCTCAGTGCAGATGTTTGGCATTTCCCCGTAGGTGGTCGTCCTCCACTATGAGTGTATTTCCTATCCTCTCTGTTCTCCCCTCACGGGCTCTGGTGGACGAGAAGTTCAAGGTAGTGGTGAAGAACCTTCCACCAGGGACTCCAGTGACGCTCCATTCCCTTCACCACTCTGAAGACAAGGACTACTGGGAGGCTTATGGTCACTATGTCACTGATGACAGGGGCTCTGTCTCTGGTGGGTATATGACTGGTCATTATGATAAGGCATATGGGGAGAGCAGTGGTGGAAAAAGTACTCGCATGTTTTACTTAAGTAAAAGTATCAATACTGCAATGTAGACATACTCTGTTACAAGTAAAAGTCCAGAATTCAAAATGAGTAAAAGTACAAAAGTATTGGTATCAAAATGGACTTAAAGTATCAAAAGTAGAAAGTACTCATTATACAGAATGTCTCATTTCACAAGTTGTGTATAAAAAGTGTAAAAATCTTTTTGATGCAATAATTGTAGTGGAGTAAAAGTACAATATTTGGATCCGAGATGTAGTGGTGGAGTAGAAGTAAGAGTATTGGTAATTGGAAATACTCAAGTAAATACAAATAAATACATCAAAGAGGAAGACTTGCACTTTTGGGTTGTTTTCCCTGACACAAAGTGCCCAAGACATGCTTTTATGGTTTGGCATTTATATGTAAAAATAAATGCATTCATGTTTATGTGATTGAGGCCCATGGGGGCATGCACACAGGATATTGAATATGTTGTATTGAATTGCTTCGAATCAGCAATTTAGTTTTGCATGCTGATTGGTTATTTGGAAGGCAAGCACACTAGCCTTTTGTTTTTAATTTCTTCTTTACCAGCATGACAACACAATACAAAAAAGCTGTTGTTGCAAGTCACCTTTTGTTTACATTTGTAGTCTCTGATGATGCCAGTGTTGGAGGAACATACACAGGAAAAGAGCCCATGGGTTTGCTGTGGAGTATGCGGCCTATCCCTATGAGTCGAACTGGCCTCAGGTGAAGACTCACAAAGACTGATTTGCATTGTCATACTTTAGTTTGCTCATTCTGGTATTTAAACCTGTTTCTCCTTGTCCCTTGTGGTTTGTTCTTCCCTTTATTCTCTCAGGTTGAGGAAGTTGGACGTCCGCACCCCCATGATGGTGTTCATCTCCATGTACAGAGGCCATATTGTGGGGGGCTTCAGGGAGCAGCCTCCCATGGCCTCAGTGGTCACAGAAAGATCGTACATGGCACCAGGTGTCCAGAGGATAGACATCCGAGAGAGAGGAGTCAGAGGGACACTGTTCTTACCTCCAGGTATACCAGCAGTCTGAGAAACTCATTACTCTGTTCTTTATCTTCTCCCATAGCAATGTCAGCGCACCTTCAAAGAGTTTTATTGCTGTGATAAGATGTATTACTTTCTCTCAGGTCCAGGACCGTTCCCTGGGGTGCTGGATATGTGGGGAGGGGGTGGAGGACTGGTGGAGTACCGCTCTGCCCTATTGGCATCTCATGGTTTCGTTTCTATGGCGTTGGAGTATCTCTCTGTTGACAAGCTCAGAACGGCAGATGTTGAGTTCAACTATTTTGAGGTATGTATGTAGTCAGTCACAACACTTGTGTCTTCATCATCCTCTCCTCTCAGACTTTGTGTAGTGTACCAAGACTAATTACCTGCAAGCGCTTTGTGGGTACAAAGTCCGGCTTGTTGAACTGTCACCCAGTGGAGAGGTAAGTTCGTCACGTTTCAAGCTGATATGATCTGATGCATGATGTTCTTTTTCTTGCCCGGTGGAACCACCGTTATCTCGTAATTTTACAGACGGCGTTTAATATCGTCCAGGAGCATCCTCTGGTGATCAAAGACAGAGTTGGGCTGTTTGGTCTTTCCTTCGGCACATCCGTGTCCCTCTCCTTGGCAGCCCACTCCAAGTTTGTTAGTGTGAGTATTTGTCCGCCACAGTTTACAGTCATGGTGACAACACTTTCACATATACTTCTAGCTGACAGGTCAAGGGGAGTCACTATTATTTATAAGAAAACGTTTAACCTTTGACAAAAAACATTATTTTTTGAGAATCGTAAACCAAGTGCACTTATAAGCTTGAAATTCTTAACACTAATGGAAGGTGTCCCATGCTAACTTGACAGATAACAGACCTAGGGTGAATGCAGTCTAAAGCTGAATGTATACTTATTTACAGCATTAATTAATTCATTTCTTTTTTTTAAACACTTTGTTTTTATTTTTCCATATGTCAGACAGACAAACAAACGGACAGACAAACCAAACAGTTTAACTTTTTGACAGAATATGTTGTTCCTTTCAGGTCAAGTTAGACAGTTACATTCTTGAAAGCAATGAATAAAATAAAATGAGAAAATATATATTTTGTATCCAACCGTCTAATTTATCATTAGAATAATGAAGTCTATGTGTGACTTTAAATTGGATAAAGCTGTGTCTTATACATAAGGAGGTAGTGTGTGTATACGTTTCAAGCAATCGGACCAGGTTTCCTCCGAGAGTGTGACACCCAGATCCGATTCCCACGCCAGTTTAGTGTTGTCAAAGGAGGGAGGATTTATGTCCTGTATTATATTATAGAACTTTGATATATTCTTTTTCCTTAAGGGGTGGAGTTCGAGTATTGTATTTACAGCACTTTTGGGTGGTGAGGAAGGGAACGGGAAGTGTTTTTGAGCAAAACTGCGCACCTGCAGGTATCTAAAGAAGTGGGTTTTCGGAATGTCATTGTCCTGCTGTAACAATGCAAATGTCTTCGAAATAAACCAAGCCAGATCTATGCCAAATCTTAAAAGCTGCATCGTTCTGTGATGGGGGGAATGGGTGATTGCCAACCAATGGAAGGAGCGTGCCTGCCTTGTTGAGGCCAAAATGTTTCCTGAATTGGAACCAAATTTTAATAGTGTGTTTAACCACCGGATTTACACCCTGTAGGGCGGAGCCAAAGGGCAAAGGACAGCTCAAGGCAGAAACCAGTGGGATTGACAAATCAGAGTTAAGTTCCATCGAGACCCAAGCTGGTCCCTGACCAGTCTCATGCATGGAAAGCCAATAATTCAATTTGGACATATTAGCAGACCAATAGTAGAACAAAAAGTTCGGCAAGCCCATTCCCCCCTCACATTTAGGCATCTCCAGACTAGTTCTTTTAATCCGTGGAACTGAATTGCCCCAAATAATTCATTAATTTCTAGTTATTTTTAATGAGTAACATTGTCGTTCCACAAAGCATAAATTAGGCTTCAGATTTTTACCATATTCTTCAGTTTTTAGGCAGGATGATATAAAGAAATATTAAGACTGAAAAGTGTTTTAGATTGCCTGTTTAAAGGAATACTTCAACTTTCTTCTATTTCTCGCTCTATGTCTCAGTGGCGGGCTCTAGATAGATACAAATTTTACCTCACTCCATCACTGGCAAGGATTTTAAAGAAAAACTGCAGCCTTTCTATTTCTGGAACATTAGCATGATAAGATTGTAGTAGATAGTAGCCGCGTGCATTTCTTTTTTTAATATAGAGTCTGAAAATCCACTGATGTCATTTTTTGAGCTATCCACAGTCAGTCTGCCTCTCAGGCACTGAGTGAGTAGTCAGAAATGTCGTATTAGTGACCAATGTATGGAGATACGGTTGAAAAAAGGTGGAAGTGTTCCTTTACCAATTAAAGACTGTGAATAAAGACCCCATATTAAAGGATCTACACCATGAATTTAAAAAATAATAATAATATTTAATATCATATTGTTTATGTCCCTCAAACGTTTTTCAAAAGGTTTGAGCCTAAATCAAGCCTCAGATATACTCATTCCAACTAACTTCTCTCTGGCTTATAAAGCACTTTCACCTGCAATACCACATTGTCCTGTTTGGCACGGGGCGCTATTGAGCCAGTTTGTATGCATGTTATCTCCTGGTTCTGTGTGGAAAAAGTTTTTTTTTTTTAAAAGAAAAAAATATATATATTTTTTGTTGGTTGGAACTGAAAAACGGGAGGTATTGTACCCTGACGTGACGTCA
The DNA here is from genome assembly GCF_963280865.1 of Gymnoscopelus braueri. Taxonomy (NCBI): domain Eukaryota; kingdom Metazoa; phylum Chordata; class Actinopteri; order Myctophiformes; family Myctophidae; genus Gymnoscopelus; species Gymnoscopelus braueri. Next base: position 25,060,750 of record NC_137625.1, read on the forward strand.
CGTCAGGGTGCAAATCAGTTTGGCCTGTTTTGAGACCAATTTACAGAAAACCCCAGATTTGCTGTGAAAGCCTGAGTGTTCAAACTGGGGTATTTTGGGGGATAGAAGAGAGGTACTGTAGGGGAGACCAAAAACACACAAAAAATAAGAAAAAGTTAAAATTCATGGTGTAGTCCCTTTAAGTGGCATTGCTTTTTGATGCTACTTTGGCGCTATTTGCCTACTGTGTTAGTACAAATGTGTATCTTTGTATTTCTAAATAGTTTTGCGTCATGCAGGCACGTAGTGTACAGCGTGGCACATTCCCATTATTAAAGTGTAATAAGCATAATAAATATTGTGTTCTAGCCTCGTTGCTGTGTTTGTATCAGTGGTAGCCATGTCCATCCAGTCAACAAGAACCTATTCGACGTATTTCGTGAGATAGAGAAGTAAGTATCTTGCTTCATGGTAACATGCATATAATACATGGTATACCCTGTTAATAAGACCCTGACTTAACTGCAGCAATGATGAGATATACGTCCTTGTCTTGTCAGGAATGCGTACAAGATAAGATTTGATGAGCAGAATCGTGTAATCCAGAGAGACTTGATCCTACCAATCCCCACTGACCTCGATCATATAGTAGATGTAAGTACATACATCATATTAAAAGAAATGCTGTTGTGACAAATTGGTAATGAAACCAAAGTGTAAAACAATTTAACTCTAATTGTTCTGGAAGGTTGGGAGGATACGGTGTCCAGTACTGTTGGTCAACGGTGATGACGATCAGAACTGGGCCACAGTGGAGTCTGCTGAGGCTGTGAGTGCACCCAAACACTCTCACATATCTCTTTTAGTTCCATGATTGAGTAGGACTGACTTCACTCCTTTTCCTCCTCAGATAACCAAGATGATGCATGCAGCAGGCAATGAGCACCTGTTGACCGTACTCACCTACCCCGATGCTGGACACCTTATCGAGCCCCCCTACTCACCACACTTCCAAGCCAGCAACTTCATAGTACAGGGCACGCGTGAGAAGGGTGAAGATCTATACATACGTTTGAACACCCACACACAAACACACACGTGCGCACACACTGCACAATGAAATGTAAGAATAGGCTCTGTGCATTACTGTAGTTCCCTTTTCTAGAAGGTGGCATTAGAAAAGCAAGACCCGCAATCTCCGCTTTACTTCTCATACCTGTGTGACATAGGTGGCCGCCTCTTTGGGAGACCAGAAGTAGGTTGTGAGTCTATTATTCCAATGGGAGAAGTGAACGTGAACAGAGCTTCTGACTGGTCCTTTGGCCCTAGGTCGCTGGACTAAATATTGGACCCATTCTACACAAGCCACACATCTTCCAAACCTCATTCTGAAACTAAAAATAAAAAATAAATAACTTTTTCAGAGAGGTTAAAATCCAATTTGTTATCGACTTTGTTCTCGCACCCTCGCGAGATCTAGCAACAGTAATTAGAGGACGTTCACGAGATCTGACGTCAGACTTAGGAGACCATTCGGGTGGCGCATCTTCCAAAAATAATTGAGCATCATTGATTTGATTGGCTCAGTGGAAACACATATGAAAGTGTTGTGTGTTTCCAGTTCAAATCTGCTGATGAGCCAATCAAATGAAGCTATGGGAAACTGACCCAGAACAGGGAATGTTTGTCACCTTCTGGAAAAGGGAACTGCAGTTATGCACAGATGTTTGGACCAAATAGTACTAATTAAAAATATCTCATCAATATTCACATTAACTAGGAGCCATTTTAACTCAGTGCCACGCCCCGAGTTATCCCGAGTTTTTTCTGAATGCCCTCAGTGCCAGAACGAGTTTTTACTTTTTACTGTGATCGCGCTGTTCTGTTTATTTTTCATCATCAGTCTCGCTTCCTGATTCCTTCAGACTCACCCGGGACCGGATTCATGACGCAGATTCCGTTTCCGGTAAAAAAAAAAAAAATCCCGGTCATTTTCGGCCAGAATAGGGAAAAACACATTTTTTCACACGGTATAAAATACCAACGGAGAGCTCCACTTCTATTTTCTTTAGTCCGGGTGACGAACAGTCATCGTAGTCGTGTATCACATCGTACTTAAGGCCGATCAAAGATTGTCGAAAACGTCACATCCGGTTATGACGTATAGACTGTTTGAGCCTGTTTGGGGGGGGTCAAACGAGTCAGCGAGTGATTGAGGTGTCAATCTACTGCTCTCTGCTGGTCGATCTGTCGTATGTGTTTAAAACCGCAGAAAGACAAACTATTTGAAAATTAAATGACAGAATAACAACAACGAAAAACACGAACATCGCTGGCACTGGGGAAGTACTTTATGAAAATACTCTGGCAGTCAAAGAGTTAATGTTAAGATTTTGTTTTTCAACCCATTTTGGTACAGTATATAGCAACATACATTTTTTGTAATTTCTGAATAAATATTTGAAGTTTTTCAGAAAACTTAGGGCAGGATTTAGAAGGCGTTTTTAGAATCGGTCTCAGGTCTAAATGGGTTAAGTTGGGCTAGGGACAGGTTCTGATAAAGTGAGCGTGTGTGTGTGTTAGTATAAGACCCACATGATCAACAATAGCCCTAGAATGGCTGATATTCCATACATAATCAATATGTATTCTATCATGTACAGCCATAATTATTGGTTAATTAATAATAATTTGTGTTTTGCAGTGATTATGCTGTGGGGCGGACAGACCAAACCTCATGCAGATGCTCAGGAAGACTCTTGGGAGAAGATCTTGGCGTTTCTCCAACAGCATCTGTATCCCAGCCCTCTCTCTGTCCCTCAGGCCAAGCTGTGAAGCGCCACACACACACACACACACACACACACACACACACACACACCAACAAGCCTTGTTAACCTTACTGTATTGTTAATCATAGGGAAACCAGAAGGGCCTCTACAGTATGTTTGAATGTAAAATGTATTATTTATGATTAACACGTCCTTCAATGAGTACCCGCCCCTCCCGTTTGTATGCGAGAGCTGCCGAAAACTTCTGGGAACTCAGATTGTTCAATGAGTGACTTTCAGGCCTAAAGCCGCAGTTGTAAAATATTATTATTCAAGGTCCAGTGATGAGAAATCTCATGCAAAGCCCTGTGCACTATAATAGTGTGCCAGTAATCTCAGGTGAGATCAGTCAAATAATCTCAATTATTTGATTGAAAATGTCATGTATGTTGACTGAAAGATTAAGAATTCAGTGATTAAAAGTGATCGTTTATGCTTCATGGTATATAGTTATTTATTATATTTTATGTGTATCGTGTGCCAATTATGTATGGTATTATTTGATTCAAATGTCCTTGTATTTGGTGAGAGACATTCTGATGTGGTCTAATATTCTGAAGTAAATTCTATTTCAGAATCCATTTTAGAGGGAGGGTATAGTCATATACGACGTTTTACGGCTTTCATTTTGAGATTCCAACAGAATTTCACATTCTGTAGCTTATGGGTGACACTGATGTCACAACTGAGCGGTTCCAGACCAAATATGCCGAGGGCATATTTGTGTCCTTAGACCTTCAGCTCCGTTGCAGCAAGCCAGTCCAGTGTGTCATTGTCTAGGTTAATTAAGCCACGATCACCATTAGGTGGCCGGTATTTGGGGCAGCTGGTCATCACGCGTTCCACAGTCTGTAGTGGATCCCCACATTCGCAGTTGGCACGGTCTGTGAGACCCCACTTCTGCATTGATGCACCGAAACGTCCCACACCTGTCCTCAGGCGATTGTGGGTTGTCTCCTTACGTGGGAGGTGCTGGCCAGGAATATCTGTGGGATTCACTCATCTTTGCCTTCCGAGCGAGGGCCAGCGTGGCGGCCTCTCGTCTGACCTCTGCTGGAGCGATTCCAGTGAGGACAGGCAGTTGGTTTGTTGGAGTGGCTCGTAGACATCCGGAGACGGTCCGTAGGGCGGTGTTGAGGGCAGCATCCAGCTTCATCACATGAGGGCTACGGCTCCAGACTGGGGCACAGTACTCAGCGGCGGGGAACACCAGAGCCTCGGTGCAGAATCGTCTAGTTTCCAGGATAGAAGTGTACCAGATTGCCTGATCAAGTCATCATTATTAGGAAATGTGCCCATGTCATCGCATGTGTCTGCTCACTCATACATAAGATACAAATCAGTATATCAGGTAACATGAGTTTAATGGAACATTGGATTAAGTAAGAGAATGGAATAAGGGTAACCGTGGGATAAGAATAGATCAGTGGTTCTCAACCTTTTTTGAGCTCTGGACCACTCGCATATTTCAGTTAAATAATGCCTGGGCTTGATATAATTTGTTGCGCACAGTATCGTGCAACAAATTAAATCAAGCCCTTAACAGTCATTATTTAATTTCAAGCTTTTTCTCCCACACCACGCCTATTAATTCAAATATTTGATGGATTTGATGGACTTCTGCAATAATATTTTAATACATAATAACAAAGCGACACATTGTGAGCTTGTAGATCTGCTATTTTCAAAAGATTTTATACATTTTGAACTTGTGAAATGGGACATTTTGCATAGTGAGTACTTTCTACTTTTGGTACTTTAAGTACATTTTGATGCCAATACTTTTGTACTTTTACTCAAGTAAATGCTGAATTCCAGACTTTTACTTGTGACAGAGTATTTCTATATTGCAGTATTGATATTTTTACTTAAAGGTAGGGTAAGTTAAAATGGTTTGGTTAAAATAAGTGTTAAATAGCTCTATATTCTGATAGTACTCATTGCTATAGAGTGTTTGTTCAGTAAAAGGAGTCTCCTGTCTCTCCAGCTCTTTATAAAACAGAAAATGCATTTTCGTTTCAGTCTCAGTTTCCTTTCCAATTTTATCCAATCAGGATAGAGAACTCAATCAGGATATAGATTAAACAAGTGAAATTGGAAGTGATGACACTAAGAAATGAGCAGGCAAAATTGGAACTGGAACACTATAAAGATGAAGCTTAAAAATGGGTACTTTCTGAGCTGCAGAGACGGGGGGACTCATGTTACTAAAAACACTCTATAGCAATGATTACTATCAGAATATAGTGCTTTAACCTTTTAACAAAATACTTTTTGTTTTAACCAAAAAATATCACTTACCCTACCTTTAACTTAAAAAATGTTAGTACTTTTCCACCACTGCCGATACTGAATGCTTTTATTTTGAAGGCAACATATGACCGACCCGGACCCAATTCCGGCGGCATGTTGCTATGCGGTATGTTGACGGACAAGTATCTTCGTGAAACACTCTACAAGTGGGACTGCTTCCATAAAGGTAGAATGACTTAACTGTAGAACTTATGTACGCGGTTAACGTTATGCACATTGTTCATTTCCGATAGTTATGTAACGTTATTCTTGACTAATAGAAATAGCCTACCTTTGTGCCTTATGTCAAAATTCGACCTTGTGACTTAACATTGAGTTGTTCAAATTACCTGGTCACAGTTTAGAATCGATAGGACATTAGGAATATGTATAACAGTCGTCTCGTTTTGAATATCGCTGCCGTTACATTTCAGTGCAGACGTTTGGTATTTCCTCGTAGGTGGTCGTCCTCCACAATGATGATGACAACAGGGAGTGTATTTCCAATCCTCTCTGTTCTCCCCTCACGGGCTCTGATGGATGAGAAGTTCAAGGTAGTGGTGAAGAACCTTGCACCAGGGACTCCAGTGACGCTCCATTCCCTTCACCACTCTGAAGACAAGGACTACTGGGAGGCTTATGGTCACTATGTCACTGATGACAGGGGCTCTGTCTCTGGTGGGTATATGACATAGGTATAGGAAAACAGTACAGGCTACTTTTAAGTGCCCATGAGAGACACTGCTTTGATGGTCTGGACTGGCAAGTTAAAATAAAAATGAATCCCTTTGAAGGTAGGGCAACTTGAGATATTTACATACTAGTCCATATCTAGTCAATAATTTCGGTTAACATTTTGAAAAGTTCTCCATAACTGCAGAAAAAGCATCTGTCTGGGTATGAAGAATCATGACATCAGCATGTTTTTTTCTAGTTTTTGAAGTTTCTAGACTGTACTGTATACTATTGGCCTACAAATTTACATTGTAAATGTTTTGCATTTCAAAAGCAATCTATGTAGGCCTATGTCAGACTGGTACAAAGTCTCCAAGACACTATTACTATTACTACTACTTTGATGGTTTGGCAATTTAAATATATATATATATTTTTTAAAAGCTTGTTTATTGTGCTTGTTAATGTTAATGTTTATTTGATTTGACTGGGGCTTGATGGCATATGTGTGTGGGATACTATTTGTATTTTTATGTAATTGCATCAAATTAGCAAGCTAGTTATGCATACACATTAGCAATTTGGAAGGTAATAGTGGTGAAGAATCTTCCACCAGGGACTCCAGTTACGCTACATTCCCTTCACCACTCCGAGGACAATGATTAGGTCATTAGGTCTGGGAGGTTAATTGTCACTATGTCAGTGATGACAGGGCTCTGTCGCCGGTGGGTATGACTGGTCATGATAATGCATAGGAAGAGGAAGACTTACAGGCTACTTTTGGGTTTGGGTTGTTTTCCCTGATACAAAGTGCTGAAGACATGCTTTGATGGTCTGGCATTTAAATGTAAAAATAAATGCATTCATGTTTATGTGATTGAGACCCTGGGGGCATGCACACACAGGATATTGAATATTTGTATTTAATTGCATCAATTCAGCAAGTTAGTTTTGCATGCAGATTGGTAATTTGGAAAGCCTTCTCTTTTTCTTTTCTTTTTTACCAGCACATTACAAAAAAAGCTGTTGTTGCAAGTCACCTTTTGTTTACATTTGTAGTCTCTGATGATGCCAGTGTTGGAGGAACATACACCGGAAAAGAGCCCATGGGTTTGCTGTGGAGTATGCGGCCTATCCCTGGGAGTCGAACTGGCCTCAGGTGAAGACTCACAAAGACTGATATGCATTGTCATACTTTAGTTGTCTCATTCTGGTATTTAAACGGAGCCTGTCTCTCCTTGTCTCTTGTTGTTTGTTTTTCCCTTTTCAGGTTGAGGAAGTTGGATGTCCGCAACCCCATGATGGTGCTCATCTCCATGTACAGAGGCCATATTGTGGAGGGCTTCAGGGAGCAGCCTCCCATGGCCTCAGTGGTCACAGAAAGATCGTACATGGCACCAGGTGTCAAGAGGATAGACATCCGAGAGAGAGGAGTCAGAGGGACACTGTTCTTACCTCCAGGTACACCAGCAATCTGAGAAACACACAACTCTGTTCTTCATCTCCTTCATTAGCAATTTCAGCACACATTCAAAGAGTTTTATTGATGTGATAAGATTGGTTTATTACTATCTCTCAGGTCCAGGACCGTTTCCAGGGGTATTGGATATGTGGGGAGGGGGTGGAGGACTGGTGGAGTACCGCTCTGCCCTCTTGGCATCTCATGGTTTTGTTTCGATGGCGTTGGAGTATCTCTCTATAGATGAGGCCAAAACAACAAATGTTGAGCTCAATTATTTTGAGGTATGTAGTCAGTCACCCTCATCTCTTCATCATCCTTTACTCTCAGACTTTGTGTAGTGTAACAAGACTTATAATCTTGAAGGGGTTTGTGTGCTCAAAGTCCAGCTTTTTGAACTGTCAACCAGTCCCCTGTCACCCAGTGGAGGTTGTCACGTTTCAAGATTATGTGATCTGATGCATGACGTTTTCTTGCCTGGTGGAACCACCATTATCTCTAACTTTCCAGACAGCATTTGATATCGTCCAGGAGCATCCTCTGGTGATCAAAGACAGAGTTGGGCTGTTTGGTCTTTCCTTCGGCACATCTGTGACCCTCTCCTTGGCAGCTTACTCCGAGTTTGTTAGTGTGAGTATTCGTCCGCCACAGTTTACAGTTTATGTGCACAGAAATAAGTCTAGCTCACAGGTCAAGATGAGTGACTTTTACAAACCTTTTCAGAGCCCTGCCTATTATTTCTAAGAAAACAGTGTGTCATGCATCACAAATGTGCTGTGATGCTGATAATCCAAAAAAGAAAAAGAAACGTGTAATAAGCATAATAAATATTATTGTGTTCTAGCCTCGATGCTGTGTTTGTATCAGTGGTAGCCATGTCCATCCAGTCACCAAGTCCCTATTTGACGTATTTGTTGAAATGAGCAAGTAAGTCTCCTACTTCATGCTAACATGACACAGTATACCCTGTTAAGACGACTCTGACTTTACTGCAGCAATGGTGAGATGTAATTGTTTGTCTTGACAGGAATGTGGACAAGACAAGAGTAGATGAACAGAACCGCCTAATCTGGAGAGACATGATTCTACCAATCCCCACTGACCCCGATCATAAAGTGGCTGTAAGTACATAAAGTATTCTAAAACAAATGCTGTAGTGATAAATTGATAATGAAACCAAAGTTTAAAACAGTTCAGCTCCAATTAGCCATGGTGGTGCGACTGCGAGGAGAGGATGTCCTTTAAGTCTAAGTTCTATGTTTTTTAATTCTAAAATAAAGTACATTTACCTTGCCGTAACTAATGGGAGATATTATTGCACTTTGGAGCCTGACTGTATTTCTCAAACATGTGCTTTTGAACGTAGCCTTTCCAAACATTATTTGCATGCCTGCATTATATTCAGTTGAGAAGAGTTGCCTCTAACACAGTCCAATTCATTCAAACCCATGTACCCATGCGTGTGTATTTGTTATTCATTGTGAGACGCACCCATACCTTTACTGCTCTGAATCTATGGTTGAATGTTCTGAAAGATGGGGAGGATACGGTGTCCAGTACTGTTGGTCAACGGTGATGACGATCAGAACTGGGCCACAGTGGAGTCTGCTGAGGATGTGAGTGTACCCAACACACATATCTAAATAAGAAAAAGAGGTTGCGCATCAACAATGGGTTTTCTCAGTGGAGTGCTAGACCCAAAGTCCAGTATACACATCAAAAGAAGGAATTTAAAAAAATCCCAAAAGGGTAGCACATCCAAAAATGTCAAATAAATGGAGGACAAAGTACTCACATTTCCACTTTTTTTATTGGCACCCCAATAAAATGAACGTGTTTCGGCTATGAGCCTTGCTCTGAGGATTCTTTTTAAATTCCTTCTTTTGACTCTCACATATCTCTTTTAGTTCCATGATTGAGTAGGACTGACTTCACTCCTTTTCCTCCTCAGATGACCAAGATGATGCATGCAGCAGGCAATGAGCACCTGTTGACCGTACTCACCTACCCCGATGCTGGACACCTTATCGAGCCCCCCTACACTCCACACTTCCGAGCCACCAACTTCATAAAACAGGACACACGAGAGAAGGGTGAAGCTCTATACATACATGTTTAAAAGGCCACAGTTATGCACAAAACATGCATATGCACGCACACATACATGCGCACATACATGCGCACACACACACAAAATTAAACGTACAATTTTACAAAATCTTATGTGGGCAATAATCAGTTGTTGCTTTTACCCATCATACTTATCAAACATATCAATATGTCAATATTCACATTAACTAGGAGCATCCGATTTAGTTTTTTAAGTTGGACTAGTGTCAGATATTCAGTAGCTGTAAAGTGAGTGAGAGTGTGTCTGTTAGTTTAAGACGGTGTGTGTGTGTGTTAGTTTAAGACGGTGTGTGTGTTAGTTTAAGACGGTGTGTGTTAGTTTAAGCCCAATCTGGGAACCCATCGCCAAATGAAAAGGAAAAACAGCGCCCTCTGCTGTTTTTTACTATCTCACTTGGCTCTGGGAGGAAGTCGACGTAGCACACGTACGCAAGGAAACCGGGGTTTTGGTCTGCCTTCAGCCTTTCACTTCTGGTGGTGCGACTATGTTTTCATTCCCACTATGTTTTCATTCCCACTAACAGTTTCTACACGGAACACTAACACCACTTCTCCCAGAGAACGTGGATCGTTTTGGTTATAAGCCCACTTGTTTCTATGATGAAAGAGCAAGTTAAAATGTGAATATCTTTCCGTGGTTTTGTCTGCTCCGAGGACGCTATTGTTAAATGAGTTTCGGTTTGTTTCTAGTGGGGAAGGATCGGCAGACACGTAAATCCCGCCCACTACATTTGATTGGGTAAAGCGCGGCCTGCTTCCTGATCTGAAGGCACGCCCACTTGTAGGCCAGTGCCTACGCGATATGACGAACCTCCCCGACAGATTCAAACGCAGAGCAGAATCTGTTCTTGAGAGATTAGTTTAAGCCTTATGATCAACAAGTGTGCATGTATGTGTTTTGCAGTGATTATGCTGTGGGGAGGACAGACCAAACCTCATGCAGATGCTCAGGAAGACTCTTGGGAGAAGATTGTGGCGTTTCTCCAACAGCATCTGTATCCCAGCCCTCTCTCTGTCCCTCAGGCCAAGCTGTGAAACCACACACACACACACACACACACACACACACACACACACACACACACACACACACACACACACACCAACAAGCCATGTTAACCTTACTGTATCGTTAATCATAGGGAAACCACAAGGGCTGCTACAGTATGTTTGAATGTAAAATGTATTTATTATTAACACCTCCTTCAATGGGAGACTTTCAGACCTAAAGCCACAGCTGTATGATATTATGAAAGTTTTTATGGGGAATCTTTTACTCCCTGCGCTGTGTCAAATACCTCAGATGCCAATATTGTATGAAATGATTTGATTAAAAGTGTTCATGTGAGTATGTTGAATGAAGTATTATGTGGTTAATCTCTTTAATGTCAGTATTAAGTGATTAAAAGTTAATATGTTCATGCTTTATTGTATATTTTTTATATTTGAGTAAATCAGCTCTCTAGCATCGTGGTGTTGTGCTTGGCCATTTACATGAAAGTGTCTTAAAAAATCCTTGTATTTGTTTCTATCAATTAAACAATTAATTATTATTATTTATTTATTTTTTAAACAGTTTTCAATTAATGCAAGAAACATATTTTAGTTCTGAACAGAATATTCAAACACATTATTACCCTACATTTATTTTAGTATGGCTACTCAGTGGGTTTTTGCAGTTCCGTGTTATGTCACTGGATGGCGACATCGACTCTTCTAAACTGCTAATTACCGCAGGACCAATCTGGGAAGTGGAAATAGTGTTGAACAACATGACCAAAAGATAATTTAAGAATGTATTAGAAATGTACTGAGTGATAACATGGCAAAAACGATGCATATTTTTGCAATTAAAACTGCAACAGTTAGCAATAGGATAAGAGCACCGTCATGACGTATTGTATTGCTCTCTACATACAGTACATTGAATTAATTTGGTCGCAACTAGAGCGTTTTTACTATGCAATATGCACAGTCAAATCCTGCGTTAATAGTCATTTGTAACTATGAGGGTTACAATGACTGCTATTTCCTCAAGATGTTTATACATTTGAAAACTTGTGAAATGGGAGACATTCTGCATAATGTGTACTTTCTACTTCTGGTAGGCTACTTTAAGTACATTTTGATACCAATACTTTTGTACTTTTACTCAAGTCGATTTTGAATACGGGACTTCTACTTGTAACAGAATATTTCTACATTGCAGTATTGATACTTTTAATTAAGTAGCCTACAAAATGTGAGTACTTCTTCTCCCACCACTGGTACAATCTAAGACCTAGGACCATTACTGTGTCGCGGACCAGGGGCGAACAGGAGGAGCGCGCTACTGCGCGGTGTGTGTGTGTGTGTGTGTGTGTGTGTGTGTGTGTGTGTGTGTGTGTGTGTGTGTGTGTGTGTGTGTGTGTGTGTGTGTGTGTGTGTGTGTGTGTGTGTGTGTGTGTTCTGGGTGCGTGAGCGCGTGTGTGATGCAGAGGCAGACGGCCATACAAGACAACTCCCTCTGTCTCTACTCTCTCCACTCTACACTTCACATCACACACTGCTCCAGCACCCATACCACCAACAACACAGTGCAGAGGACGAGGTCTCAATGTGCAGCTCTTGGAAATGTTAATTCACATCACAACCATTTTGGGTGAGTTTATTTAATCACAGCTGATTTATCTATTATGACAGTGTGGCTCTCAACCAGTGGTCTGGGGGACCACCAGTGGTCCTCGAGGGGGTTCCAGGTGGTCCCCAGCTAAATGATGGAGAGTTGGTAACCAAATGGACCCTTATAGATCTTTAACTCTTGAGAGTGTAAAATGGGTTTCATTTTACACTCCCAAGAGTTAAATTACTGTTAAACATCTGCATTACTTAATTAAATCATTGTTATTTTGATCAACGTTTGCCTGTTATCTCTCCTATGGTACCAGCATGGAATAGTGGACAAGATTGTATCCAACGATAACAAAGTATTCTAAGTCTCAAATGCCGAATAAATAATGAACCTTGATATGAAAAGGCTTGAAAACCACTGTGTTATGATAAGCCTTGGGACTGCGTAGTGTTCCAAGATGATCAAGGTTTGTTGAATTGAATGTCATGTTCTGTAGTCAACAGTTTCCCAGCCAGCTTGCTCTCACTCTCCTTTTTGCCAGAAATCGTGTAATGAAAGCCACATGTAAACCATTATTCACTGTATTTCTAGCATTTTCCTAGAACTAAGAAAAGTTTCTCGGAGTATTTCTTTTTAACGTTGTTGTTCTTTGGCTGCGTACATACAGAGCATATTGCTGTCTCGAGAGATGCAGTTTACAGTTGACAGCTAAAAAACAACAACATGTTTCTACTGTTAGTATTTCTTTTTGTCGAGCTACAGTAGCCTAAGTCCCACCACTCCTCCCTGGTTTCATGAGAGAGTGGATCCATGTGATTTTAATTTAAAGAAATTGAGCGCGAGCATGCCATGTTTATATACAGGAAAGCTTGAGAGACAATGGCACA
>NC_137625.1:25078613-25191113 GCF_963280865.1 Gymnoscopelus braueri
CATCTTATCTCGTCACCAACTCGTGATATACAGTACAGTATACAGTAGCTGATACCATTACTGTAACAATAAACCATTTATAAAGATATGAAATGAATGTCAAGCAACTTGTATTCATCTGTGGTGGGTGTGGTGGGTAACGTCTCTGCAGAAAGAGCTGCAGGGTTAGGGGTCAGAGTGAGGGAGCATGAGATGGAATTTCACATATGGAAGCTACATGGCCACACACACACACACACACACACACACACACACACACACACACACACACACACACACACACACACACACACACACACACACACACACACACACACACACACACAGTCTCCGTCTCTCTATTCCTCCCTCCAACTTTTACACACACAGGGGCCTCATTTTAAGTATGTGGTGAAAGTCGTGGGTGTGTGTAGTGTCTGTCTTGAAAGCAAGGCTGCCACATCCTCGAGGTCAGAGGCTTGAGAATCATCGTAGACACAATGACTCGTTGTAGAGTCTACACAGAAAGTTATCGTGTCCGGTGTGTAGACAATAGCCGTTTTGAACCAAATGCATGTTCGAATAAGCACGCAAAAACACTCATATCGAAAGTCTGGATATGTGAATGTGTCAGATCTCAGGTTCGTAATAATAATGTGTGTGTGTGTGTGTGTGTGTGTGTGTGTGTGTGTGTGTGTGTGTGTGTGTGTGTGTGTGTGTGTGTGTGTGTGTGTGTGTGTGTGTGTGTGTGTGTGTGTGTGTGTGTGTGTGTGTAGACATGCTGAAGATCACTAACCTGCGGGTAAAGTTCACCAAGCTGCACACTCTGGGCGACAACCTGCTGGACTCCCGGCAGGAGGTGACGGAGAAGTATTACTACGCCCTCTACGACATGGTCGTCCGCGGCAACTGCTTCTGCTACGGGCACGCCTCCAAGTGCGCACCGGTCAACCAGCGAACAGCGGACGCCGAAGGCATGGTATGTCAGGGATACAGACGCAAGGATGCCTACACATGCAGCCATGCGCGTCTAAACACACACACACACAGTAAAGAATCAATTATTTTTGTACTACTTTCGAGACTCCTGTAAGGGGGCATGAAAAAAAGTTTTGAGCAGAGAACTTTAGATATCGTTGCTGTTGGGCAGAATCTCCATATTTTCGTTAAACTTGATCACCCTACAGCGTCACACAAAAGCATCAAAAGTAGCAGATCCACAAGCTCGAAACGCGGCGCGGAGCTACGCGTTTTGAGCTTGACGATCTTTTGATATTTTTGAATTAGAATGCTGAAAAGTAACAGTTTTAGACATATGAGGTTTTCACCCGAAAGTGACGATATCATATCCAAAGGCTTCTTACCAAGTGCACGGAGCGCTTAATGACACCTGCAAACCTCAGGTTGTGCTGTGCTTGAATGTCGCATCATCTGTATTATTAGCACAAATAGCTATAGCTGTAATCAGAATCAGAATCAGAATCAGAATCAGTTTTATTGTCACATCACAGGTTTACAAGGTAAAGAAGTGGGTGAAATTCGTTTTTGTACATCGTTCCCATCGCAACGTTAATTTCCATAGAAAGAAGAGGGGGGGGGGGAGAAGAAGAGGGGTGGGGGGCAAGTGGGAAGGAGATCAAAACAAGAGAGCAACAGAAGGCCAGACAAGTTATCTACATATTTACAAAGTACCTGAGATAATAAAAAAAAAAAAAAAAAACTAAGGTGCCTGAGCATAGCAGCAATGTATGTATACTGTGCATGTTATACTTATACTGTGCATGATATACATATGGACGTTAAGGTGCTTAGAGAAAAAAAATAAGGGTACACATGGTAACAATTCAATTATTTGTTTTTTTTTAAAGATATTTCTTTAGCTTTTTCTGTCAGTAGACTGACAGGAAATGGGGGAAGAGAGATGGGGAGTGACACGCAGCAGAGGTCGTCGAAATCGAGATTCGAACCCAAGACACACTGCATTAGCAGCCGGTGCCTGAACCGCTATACAAATGCATGGCAGAAAGGCACTTGCAGCTAAAAGAAAACACTTTCAGTGAACAGAGAGAAGCCTAGAAGAGGGCCTGCCCTGTGTCTATCTGTCTGTCTGTGTGTCTGTCTAATCTTGTAAACCACTGGACTGATCAGTGCCGAATAAGGAATTAAATCCCCAAATATTTTTCACATTTGACTATTTTTAGAACTATGATAATTTTATACTGGAAGTCAATGGAGTTTTCATTGGCATTATGGCCTCCTATACTGTAAGTATTATCAAGATAACCAATGGCTCAACAATGGAGACCACAACATAAAAGGACACCACAAAAACATTGGCAAAGATTCTTACTCCCACATAGTTCTGAACAACTCAAAAATCGTTTACAGAAACATAAATGAAACTCAATACAACATACCAACTCAGGGGCCGAAGAAAACAAGAACCAAGAGGGCCTGGAGATGCTGGCAAAACTTAAAAAATAAAGGAGGGGGGAGGACAGATCAGGCCAATCCCTATAGGGCTGTGGAAGCTAACCCCCCTTCCCTAACTAAAAAACAAACACTAAACTAAAATCTAACAAATAAAAGGAGGACTACCGGCCATCTCTAGGCCAAATTAACATTTTATATTATAATTGGCTTAAGGGAGGACCGGCGGCCTGGCCAATGGACGCATCTCTGACGTCATTCTGGGCACAAAAGAGGGCATGCCCATATATGGGCATATACTGATGACATCGTGGATCTCCATATATGGGCATAAAAAGGACAAGGTCTGACAGATACAGATATCTCCATATATGGGCATAAAAGGGACACACTCTTTGGCTTAGGAATGTGACAAAAACAAAAAGAATCTCCATGAATTCAAGGCTTCATGGGGTGTGTAATTGATAGAAAATAATGGCATCTGAGATCCACATGGAAGCCACATCATTATTAGACCCATCTTGCGGCAATTATACAGCCGTTTTCATAATGTGCGCCACAGGCAGTCTCATTCACCCTGCACATAAAAACAGAACAATGTGAACATTTTACTCAAGTGAAAACGACAGGAAAACAAACACGGATCACAAGATTTTCACATGAAAGTAACAATAAATCACCATTATAATCACATTATGTGCAGTGTGACCCAAATACCTTGTAATGTTTCTCTTTCTGTGTGTGTGTGTGTGTGTGTGTGTGTGTGTGTGTGTGTGTGTGTGTGTGTGTGTGTGTGTGTGTGTGTGTGTGTGTGTGTGTGTGTGTGTGTGTGTGCGTGTGTGTGTAGGTTCATGGCCACTGCATGTGCACCCACAACACAGAGGGGCTGAATTGCGAGCGCTGTCTGGACTTTTACCAGGACCTGCCTTGGAAGCCTGCAGAGGGACGGAACTCTTACGCCTGCAAGAGTGAGAGGCGCACACACACACACACACACACACACACACACACACACACACACACACACACACACACACACACATTCCCACGCATAATCTCCCATTAGGTGTCCAGAGTGTCTCTGATTTCCCACGGCCAGGTGCACCAGCAAACCTCCCCCTTTGCCTGTTTCTCACACTCTCCCAGGATGTGAGTGTAACCAGCATTCTAATGCGTGCCACTTCGACATGGCGGTCTACAAGTCGACCGGCAACATGAGCGGGGGCGTGTGCGACGACTGCCAGCACAACGCCATGGGCCGCCAGTGCGAGCAGTGCCGGCCGTTCTTCTACGAGCACCCCAACAGGGACCTGAGGGATCCCAACATGTGTGAACGTATGTCACCCCTGCATGACCTCTGAAACGTGTTTTTTTTCTCATCTCAACCACTATACTTTGTGGTCGTTTTATGGTTACGGGGCTGTGAACAGCTTGTTGAAATGCACGACAGTTCTTAGAAACTCCAAACACGCACCTGGTGTTGAGGTCACCAATTGCGCGGGGGTCTTTGAAGTGACCAGCAGAAAGTAGCCATTGTTACAGCATGACAATGATTAGGCAGTTAAGTACTGGGTAGAGGTGGAAATGGTGCTAATAAAATGAAGTGCAACCTCTCTCTTCTTCTTTCCTCCCTCTAGGCCTTGCTCTCCCTCTTTTACTCTCTTCTTCCCATGACTTGTCTTTTATCCATTTTTACATGGTACTTTTGCTCTTCACTGCACTGACAGGGTCTCTCTGAGGTTATTTTCATTTCATGGACTTGTTTTATTTATTTACCCCATTGACGTCATTAACCAGCCCTAGCGTCCCTATTCTGGGGTGAACATTTGGCGAAAATAGCAGATCTAAAGCGTTGCGATGTGTTCTGAGCTTGTAGATCAGCTATTTTAGTTTCAGATATTTGGTGCAGACCAGGGAAAAAAGGAGGGAGGCTAGTATAGACCCCGGGGGGACTAGGGTCAACTAAGTGGTTAATGTACCATACCGGGGTCATTACATGTCATCGTACATAAACTCAGACAATTCTCCATTTAAGCGTTTTCAAATGTTGGTTTCTTTTACATTTTCTCCTAAATTATTTAAAAGCTACCAAACTTGCCAGAAGGATTGAGTCAAACATCATAGTGTGGTTAATAGGACCAGGACACTTGATTCTCATTTGTATAATGTACACCGATAATGTGCTGTAACATCGACACAATAAATTACAGAGCAATAAAGTTCACTGTTGGATTATCTACTGTGAGCTGTAGCAGTGTTGATTTCGTCGACTAAAACTATGACGAAAAATGTTGGTCGACTACCTTTTTTCACTGACAAAAACTTAATAAAAACTAAATAAAAAGTAAACTATGATGACTGAAACTAAGACTAAATATATTGACAATTTCGTCAACAAATAAAAACTAGACTAAAATGTTAGTGAGGGACTAGTGGAGAAGAGATCCAGTAGAACTAAAAGACAAGTCATTTTATGTTTGATTGCGCTCGGGTGTTGCGCTCTGAAAATAGCTGATCTACAAGCTCACAACACGTCGCACTGCGACACGTTGTGAGCTTGTAGATCTGCTATTTTCAGCATGCAACCAAGTGTAAAATCAGCCATTACGACGCCATCAAGGCACCACCAAAATACATTTTAGTCGACTTAACCAACTGTAGATTTATTTTATGATATTTAGTCCACTAAAACTAGACTAACAGTAAAACATTTCACATGACTAAAACTAAATGGAATTTTATTCTAAAGACTATGACTAAAACTAAATAAAGACATTGCTGTCAAAATCTACACCGAGTTGTAGTCAACTGTGCTGATGACTAAACATGGCACACCACTGGTATGTTCCTTTTCTAACTTTATCTAATGCCATTTTGTTTGTCTTATCTCCTATATAGCGTGTAACTGCGACCCCGCGGGTTCTCTTCAGGGAGGAGCGTGTGACTCGCGGACGGACGTGGCGGCGGGGCTGATCTCGGGCCAGTGTCGCTGCAAGGCCAGCGTGGAGGGGGAGCGATGTGACAACTGCAGACAGGGACACTACGGACTGGGACAGGGACCGCATGGCTGCCTGCGTAAGTCTGATTACACTCGCACAGAAAGGGCAGGCGTGGATACATGTACATATGTACACACATGCACAGGCAGAATACACAGGAATGCACGCCGTATGGGCGGCCATAGCTGAATGGGTAGAGGGAGGCCGTCTGGTAATCAGAAGGTCTGCCCATGTGTCGAAGTGTCTCTGGGCAAGACACTTCACCCCTTAGTGCTTCCTGGGCGCTACTGTATATTAACCCATTCAATCCGGGAACGCATCTACAAATGTCTTCTAAATCCTAACAGTTTTCTGAAAACCTGCTATAATATCAGTGGTTCTCAAACTTATTTCATGTCAAGGACCCCCAAAATTATATGTATTTGGCCGCGGACCCCGATCTCAAAATATTTTTGTTCCAGGGACCCCCCAGAAGCAAAGATTTGAGTTACAAAGGTTCGGTCTAAAAAAACAAAAATAGCAGATCTAGAAGCTCATAGCGCGGCACTCGGTGCCGCGCTATGAGCTTGTATATCTGCTATTTTTTTTTGAATAGTCAAAGTATAAAATAATGGTTTAAGAGGTTAAAATCTAAAGTGACAGATGCTTTCCCAGTCTTAACGGGTTAATAGTGCCCACTGATCTAATACTGTAGTTAGGATGGGTAAATGCAGAGGACACATTTGTGCAAATGTACTGTGACAGAAATATTATTATTATGAACGCACACATGCACAAAAAGGGGAAATGCAGTGATTGGTTAAACCGCACTTATGCTGGATATAGCTCCATCTTGGTCGCGGTCACACGGTCTGCAACCATCCACATGATCAGATTAGACAGACCCCAGCTCTGTGGTGGTAGAGAATATCGCTGTTGTTGGGTAGAAACCTCTTATCTCCATTTTTATTTTTATTTTTTGTACATTTATACCCTACTCGATCATACTACAACATCACACCAAAGTATCAAAAGTAGCAGATCCACAAGCTCGAAACATGGCGCAAAGCAATAAGTTTTGAGCTTGTAGATCTGCTACTTTTGCTATTTTTGAATTTGAATCCAGAAAAGTCACAGTTTTGGACATTTCCACCCGATAGAGACGATATAATACAATTATTTCCTTCTAGAAGCCCACAGGTACATACATACTCAGGATAGACTCTCTCTCTCTCTCTCTCTCACACACACACATACACACACACACACACACACACACACACACACACACAATTAGAAATAGACCGGCACTCATTGTTTTCCGTTGTTTTATGGTGTGTTTTGGCAGCTTGTACCTGCCACCAACTGGGGACTCTGCCTGGAGGAAGTCCATGCGAAGCGAACACAGGAAAGTGTTTCTGCAAACGCCTTGTCGACGGACACAACTGTGATCAGTGTCTGGTAAGGATCTGACCGTGACACGTTTATGTATGTGTGTGTGTGTGTGTGTGTGTGTGTGTGTGTGTGTGTGTGTGTGTGTGTGTGTGTGTGTGTGTGTGTGTGTGTGTGTGTGTGTGTGTGTGTGTGTGTGTGTGTGTGTGTGTGTGTGTGTGTGTGTGTGTGTGTGTGTGTGTATATGCTTCTATGCTGAGTATGTTCATCTGTGCTTCTGTTCTTATCTCCCTCTACAGCCACAGCACTGGGGTCTGTCTAATGATATGGATGGCTGCAGACCATGTGACTGCGACCTGGGTGGAGCCATCCACAATAAGTATGATTTATCCAGTCACGGCACATTCCTCCTTCCTTCCTTTCAATACATATGTTATATTTTACACCACCATTGCTTTCAACAAATATACGACATGCTGACCTATAGTCTCTCCTGTCCTCTCTAGTTGCGACCCCCACACGGGCCAGTGTGTGTGTCGGGACCACATGTTCGGACGGACCTGTACGCAGGTCGAATCCGGCTTCTATTTCATCGCTCTGGACCACTACACTTATGAAGCAGAGGATGCCAAGCATGGACCTGTGAGTGCGTGTGCGTGTGCGTGTGCGTGTGCGTGTGCGTGTGTGCGTGTGTGCGTGTGCGTTTGTTTGAGAACATGTGTGCCTATCCCAGGGCTTGAAAGTAACTTTTTTTCTCAGTACTTGCAACTGTCCCGAATTCTACTTTCTTCTGTCCCAGACTTTAATTTGCACCCCAGTTTTTAAGGTGCTTAATTCAATATTGAATATTTGATTAATTTGATCAGACACGCCCCCCCTCCTATATATCAACTTCAAACTCTATATTAGACTCATTGAATACACACGTCCGAAGAGACCATTATTTTTCAATTAGTTATTCATTCATGGACTTCATGGATGTCATGCAGGGACTCACAGGAGTCCTTGATGCAACATTACATTACAGAAAACATAATGACTCAATTTTCAGGGTGTGACGGTGGTACAGAGGCCCTATCCCCTGGATCGTAGCCCCACATGGACGGGTATGGGCTTCGTCAACGTACCAGAAGGAGCCCACCTTGAGTTCACCATCAACAACATCCCTGAGTCCATGGACTATGATCTACTCATCCGCTATGAACCACAGGTTGACACACACACACACACACACACACACACACACACACACACACACACACACACACACACACACACACACACACACACACACACACACAACATAGTGTTATAAGGTTTTCAAAGTAATGTTATGGACCTCTAAATTGACTTTCAGTAGGCCATGGATCCCTGATTCTGTCCTAACGACCTTAACATGAAAACATGTTCAATTTAAATTAAATTGTCAAAATATCATAGTAGTACATGAGAAATAGATTCACAGTGGTGATTTTGAAACATATTGTTCGATCAGAAGTCACAGGAAATGTTTCAATTTGAAAACCACAGGTGTAGAGCACCAACCTCACAGAGACAAACATAACTGGCAATAATAATAATTATGTGCAAACATAAACTGGCAATAACAATAATTTTGATTGTGATTGTGATTGACACCTGTCTTTGTGTTGGTAGCTGCCAGAGCAGTGGGAACAGGTGAACGTCAGAGTAGAACGACCCGTCTTCAACCCTCCCAACTATTACAGCCACTGCAGCAACTCCATACAAAGTGGAGACCATCAGTCTGTCTCTCTACCACCCGGATCTAGGTAATGCAATCTGCCTGTCTGTCTGTCTGTCTGTCTGTCTGTCTGTTTTTCTTTCTCTCTAAACAAAGTTCACCTAGTGATTAGAGAGGCCGTCCTTTTAACCATATAGTCGCGATTATGATCCTTGCAACAGTCTGTGACAATCAGGCCTCTTGTCAAAGACACTTTGGAGAGTGTATTGTAAACCTGCCTTTCTCTTTCACAAACTTGTGTCAACACACACACACACACACACACACACACACACAAACAGATGCCTTTGTAATTTACTTTTTTTTGTTTCAGACATGTGGTGCTGCCGACGCCTGTGTGTTTGGAGAAGGGCCTGAACTATACCGTACTTCTCAGTCTACCCCTCTACTCCTCAGTCAGCGAAATCCAGAGCCCCTACACGCTCATCGATTCTGTAAGCTTCACACACACACACACACACACACACACACACACACACACACACACACACACACACACACACACACACACACACACACACACACACACACACACACACACACACACACACACACACACACACACACACACACACACACAGGATCATGATACACCAAATAATCCATCGAGTTCATTATGGCTGCTTCCTCAGTTCAACTGTCTCCATGTTTGTTATTGGGGAGAGAGAGTCTGCGTTTAGAATGTGGTGTTTATATAAACCCCCCCTCTTGCTCTCTCTACCCATTCCCCTTAACCGCTTGGCTAGCTGGTCCTGATGCCCCGGGTGAGGGAGCTGAAACTGTTCGACGACGCGGACAGCGAGGGAGCGTGGGATACGTTCCAGCGTTACCGCTGCCTGGAGAGCAGCCAGAGCGTCGTCAAAAGCCCCATGACCGACATCTGCAACGACTACATCTTCAGCGCCTCCGCGCTGCTGCACCAGGGCGCCATGGGTACGCACTCGTGGACGCGCGTGTCCCTGACAGTCTGTTTGTGTGTTTGTTGGATTTATGCGTCCTTGACCGTATACAACAGAACCCGTGTTTATCCAACGTGGTATTTCCGTGTTTAGTGATTCTTTCCCTCCTTCTGGCCCCCATCCCTCTCCCACTCTTATCTCTTTTTCCGGCCCTTTTCTTTTCCCCTTCAGCTTGTCAGTGTGACCCGCAGGGTTCCCTCAGTGCCGTGTGCGAGCCCAGCGGAGGGCAGTGCCGGTGTCGTCCCAACGTGGTCGGCAGGAACTGTGAGCACTGTGCTCCGTCCACCTTCCTGTTCAGCCCCTCCGGCTGCGGACGTGAGTGACGGGCAGGTTTAGAGGTCAAGAATGGAGGGATGAGGCATATAATACTGTATATACGTTTTGTCCCTGTGTCAAATGTCCATATATTTCTCCCTTTGCACACGCACAGCTTGTGACTGTGACCCGCGTGGATCGGTCAATGCCTTCTGCCACGAGGCTACGGGCCAGTGTGAGTGTGTGCCGGGCGCAACCACGCGCCAGTGTTCCCACTGCCTGCCAGGCTTCTACGGCTTCCCCCAGTGCCGTCCTTGCCACTGTAACGGACACAGCGAGCACTGCCACCCCCAGACCGGAGAGTGCCAGGGCTGCAGAGACTTCACCATGGGACACAACTGTGAGAGGTACGGAGAGGGATGTCATACTAATAATAGGCGAACATTCAGCAAACAAGCTCTAATTTTGGCGAAGACATTTGGTGTAGAGGGAAAAAAGGAGGGGGGGACCAAGTGTAGACCACTGGCTGGGCGACCCCTGTCAACGAAGTATAAACAACACGCTGTACAGTACCTGGACATACTGATTTGTCTAGAAGCATTTATCAAAACAGAAGTCTGTTACCTCATGTGTGCACAATTTAATCTAATTTCCACCAAATGGGTAGAAAGAATGCTAAATTGTGTACACATGAGGTAACACCTGGTCCTACTGCTCCTTGAGTAGAAGCATTCCTCAAGTATCAGTACCAGGTGTGTGTGTGTGTGTGTGTGTGCGTGTGTGTGTGTGTGTTTCTGTATGTTTTATGTTCAACCACTCCCTCCTCTCACAGGTGTCTGGGTGGTTACCATGGCGACCCAGAGTTGGGTTCGGGCGGGCACTGCCGTCCCTGTATGTGCCCAGATGGGCCGAGGAGCGGGAGGCAGTTTGCTGAAGGATGTTACGAGCTTGAGACCTCCCAGCAGCTGGTCTGTGTCTGCAGCCCTGGATATAAAGGTACCAGTGGTGGGATACAGCACTCAAACCCCAGTACTTGAGTCAAAGTATAAATACTCCTGGTCAAATATTACTCAACTGCAAGTGAAAGTTGCTATGTCACATTTCTACTAGAGTTTAAGTACTGGAGTACTTGCTTTAAAAAAAAAAACTTAAGTATTCAAAAGTACATGCTTTTAAAAAAAAATCAAAAGTACATGCTTTTAAAAAATATTCAAAAGTACAAATTATCAAGTGCATTTTCTTTTTTAATATCAATGAATCAGTCAGTGTTACAATTAAAATTGTAACATCTTAAAAAATAAGTAAAAAGAATATCAGGAATAGTGAAAATAGCAGATCTACAAGCTCACAATGTGCCGTGATGCGACACTTTGTGAGCTTGTAGATCTGCTATTTTAACTATTTGTCTTTGAAATGTAGTGGAGTGAATGTATAAAAAAAATGCAAATACTCAAGTACAGATACTCAAAAAACATTACTGAAGTACAGTATTCAAGTAAATTGACTTTGTTACTGTCCACTACTGAAAGTTACATGTACATATATCCACACACACACACACACACACACACACACACACACACACACACACTCACATAGACCTACCTACGCATGGCATCTTGCAGTAATGACAGTAATACACATTTTACGGGGGCGAGTGTTCAAAGCATTTTTTGTATTTTTATGTTTGATTGCTGATTCTTTTTTTTTGTACTGCGCACACATGCATGCACACTTATGCTGAAACATGTGGCCAACTACTAATGCAAATACTCACACACACACACACACACACACACACACACACACACACACAAATTTCACATGCCACAGCCCCAACAAATAGTAATTACATAGGTGCACTATTGTTTCCTCTCTCTCTGTGTGTGTGTGTGTGTGTGTGTGTGTGTGTGTGTGTGTGTGTGTGTGTGTGTGTGTGTGTGTGTGTGTGTGTGTGTGTGTGTGTGTGTGTGTGTGTGTGTGTGTGTGTGTGTGTGTGTGTGTGTGTGTGTGTGTGTGTGTGTGTGTGTGTGCGTGCGCGCGTGAGTGTTGTGTGCCCTTCTAACAAATGCAGACGTAAGTAGCCTTGGGAAACAACGGCTCCCGAGCCACACGGCCCATAGGTCAGGAGCCTACTGTATGTAGCAGTAGCTTGAAGTACAAGAACACCCACAGTATGTCGCAGGGACTTAACCCAAATCCAACACTTGATGCTGAGTGCGAAGCAGGGAGGCATTGGGTACCATTTTTATTGTATTTTGGTATAACTAGGCCACTGTAGGCCACGTATTGAACCCCGAGCTCCAAGTCTCAGGTAGAACACTCTAACCACAGGGCCACTGAGCTGGCTGAGATGCAAGTGTCCAAGAGGCTAAACTAAAATACAGATACCTCACCGAAGCTGACAATTAACTACACAACTCCAATGTATAAAATAAAAAAAGACAGATTGTTCCCAGTTGATTAAACAAACTATACATAACGTGTTGAAGTGACAAATGACTACAATGAATCAGACTCAGGTTTGCACAATCATTATTTTGCACACCCCTGCAATAATTACAGAAATTCAATCCTAGGTACACTAGGTAGAGATGCACATACATAACCTACAAACGTTTGTATTTTCTAGGAATGCAAGCTTTTGAAGCAGTGCTTTGTCCTGTTTTACTCTCTAGGTGCCAGGTGTGACGAGTGTGCCCCTGGTTACTTTGGCAACCCTCAGGTGCCAGGTGGCCGCTGTATGGCGTGCCAGTGCAACAACAACATAGACATGCATGACCCGGCGTCCTGCGATCCTCGCACGGGAGCCTGCCTCCAATGCCTGTACCACACGGAGGGCAACAGCTGTCAGCAATGCAAACTGGGATACTACGGCAACGCCGCCAACCAAACCTGTAGGAGTAAGTACCCTCCAACTACCAACCACCACTGTACTACATACTTCGTGTGACGCCTAGTGAAAATAGCTGATCTACACGCTCAGTTTGCGTCGCAATTTGTTGTGAGCTTAAAGGGATAGTTCACCCCCAAAATGACTTTTCTTCTATGGATTAGTCACCCCATGGAGACTTGAATCCATGGACATTGTTTTGTTTTTGTCGCATTCCTAAGCCAATAATTTGATGACCGGCAGCAGTTCCGGTAGGAGACACACACAAAGAGTCTCCTTTGTGTCTCCTACCGGAACTGCTGCCTACCGGTCCACTGGTCATCAAATTACTGGCTTAGGAATGCGACAAAAACAAAAAAATATCCATGAATTCAAGTCTCCATGGGTAGAATAATCGATGTTTTTTTTTTTTTTTGGGTGAACTATCCCTTTAATAGAAGTGAATTTTAAAATGACATGCCCATTTGTATACACATGCACATGCGCCAGGCTAAATAGTATGTGTCTCTGTCTGCAGGGTGTATGTGTTACTCGGTAGGCACAGTGCCACAGGCATGCACCTCTCCAAATGATTGCCAGTGCAACCTGCACAGTGGCCAGTGTGCCTGCCAGCCCAACGTGGTGGGCCAGAACTGTGATCGCTGTGCCCCAGACACGTGGGACCTCGCCAGTGGAACTGGCTGCCAGGGATGTGACTGTGACCCCGGCCACTCCTTTGGATCGTCCTGCAACGAGGTGGGTGGCATCGTCATCCAGAGAATTCAACTCTACACAGTAAAATCCTGGTGTTAACCAAAAAAAGGCAAAGATCTCATTCGTGGGTACTTGAATCGGAATGCTTTACAGGCATAAAGAAGTGGGTGAAATTCTTTTTTTCCATGTGCGCTCCATCATTTTGTAGTTTTTTGAGAGAATGGAGAGGTATAGAGATAGCAAGATGGAAAAGAAAAACACAACACAGGATTGGAACAGGTCAAATAATCAAAAATACAGTATACTGCACATGTACGAGATAGTGTGTATGATGTTTAGTAAATTAGCATCATATGCAAGAGTGTGTACATAAGATTACAAAGTGTTCTTGCAGTGTTCTTACGATGCAGTTCACTAGACCAGTTTGTGCAACAAGGAAAGATAAAACCTGCATAATTCACATACCGTAGGTAAATCCACATCTGGTCAATTCGAAGGTAAATCCACATATGGGAGTATGAATGTAATGTACATGAGGGAAAGTTATCAAGCATTAGGAGACTAGACCGACTAGGGCCAGCACTGCCTGCCTTTGACTCAAATGTTACAATCCTTGCTCCTTGGAAATGTTTTATGTGATTTTTGGACATAGGACAGACTTAACTCTTACCCTGCCAGAGTTTTTTCAGAACAGTCTGTAGCCTCTGCCAGGGTTTTGACCGATTTTGGTACCTTTTCGCATAGCCACAAAATATTTTTCTCAAGTATGATTGATCCCCAGAAAATTTCTAATCACAGATGAGATTCAGGTGTGGTTTCACAAATGTCAACGAGGTCAATTTGACCTTGTTGTCATGTGTTGTTTGATGTTTGAAAATAGCTCAAAACCAGTAGTTTCAAACCAAAAAACATTGTGAATTGTTTGTCCGTTTCAATTTTAACATTGAAGTGGATGGAGCAGCAAATCTTTGGAAATTGTTATCTCCTTATTCGTTTGGAATATCGAAAAGGTGTCAATACTAAATAATTAGAGAATCTTTTTGTCACGGTTTTGAAAAAAGTTTTTTTTTTTTTTTTTTTTTCATGACGTTTTTAAACGTCTTTGGCAGGCAACAGCTAATTTCTCAAAGACGTTTATAAACGTCTTTGGCAGTTATAGAGTTAAAGGTTCTATGACATTCATTTTCACTTTTTTATTTGTTTATGTTTTTTGGGGGGTTTTATGACCTCAATTACACCCAAAAATCTGAACTTTGAACATTCAGTGGATTTTCTGTGGTCTGGGGTTTTCTGAATAATTAGCCTGAAAAGTAATCTGAGCTTGGCCCTTGGGCAGTGAAGTCACAGCCGATTAATCCCGCCCACTCTCCTCCTCGCCCCTCCCCTATCCTTTCCTTTGGGGGGGGGGCGGAGCAGAGGCGATGATTGACAGGCAAAATCCCTCAACAGCGACACCCGCAGGCAAAGATTTATTTTTTCATTGCAGTTGAAAAGGCTTTAGAAATGTGAGAGAAAAACACCTGCCATGGATCAATGGAGTGGATTTTTTTTTGTTAAAACTTTTTATACACGTTTGAAGGACCACGACAAAGACTTTTAATGTGTGGTAAAACTGAATGTCATGAAACCTTTAAGATACACAAACTAAAGGGGTACAGGGAGAAATGGTTATATAAAGTCAGACACAGTAGCGATCTCCACACAGTCTTGTGTATGTGGTCATGTTTTCCCCACTAAGCCGTAGCCCTCTCTGCTAATCACTCGAGCAGCTGATTCCCATCTCCTCCTATCAGCCTCTACTATGACATCAGCCACGTTAGTCAGGTAGCCCAGGTACCCACGTGACCCTGGTCTGATCAACCAACTTCCGCAAACCAGAGATATCGTCATTTGACCGTGACATATTTACAATATTTCCATCTCCCACAAATTATATTCTCAGCCTATTGACTGGCAGCCAGATATTTCATTAGGTCTTGTAATTGCTGGCAAACAGCAATAATGTTCTGTGGCGTAACTAATCTAATGATCCAGGCCTGTTGTTGATTTATAGATGGTTGATAGATAGACCTCAGATGTTTGAAAATTGTTGTATTATGCAGACGGACCTGCAAACACACTCCCACTCACAATCTGAGCACGTACTGTATTCCAATGGTTCTCAAACTGTGGATCGGTACCCCCAGGGGGGTCCCCACATGAGTTTTTTTTTTGGGGGGGGGGGTGCCCAGATGACATTGAAGTGACAATTTAAGTAACCTTTTTAATACATAAAAAAAGCAAAGAAAAAGACCTGCATCAAAAGTAATCAACAAACACTATAATATAAAAACTGGTCAAACATTGTCAAATTGTCAAATAACTATATAAGATAGAAGATAACATTTTGAAACACAAAATGTATCTGTGGAACCGAGTCAAGCAAAATGTGATGCCTCATCTCTTAAATTTCCAAGTGCTTGTCAGGGTGGGGGGTCCCCAGTTCAAATATGATTATTTTGGGGGGTCACGGCCTGAAAAGTGTAACCAAATGGACCCATAACGCTCAGGATTTTACGGTGTACTGTACTATGCATATAAATTCGCAGAGACACTTGGGTTTCTGTGTTTACTGGCTGTGCTCCATTAGAGGAAGGAAGTCTCGGAATACACTGTGGGATTACTGAACACACATTCTTTCACCACAGAGAAGGAAACTCCTTCAAACTGTTAACGACCATTATGTCTGAAAGACCAACAATCCACAACACATTAATATAACATTAAAAGAACACTTAAGTGCACATGATATCTACAACCTCTTCTTTCATACACTTCCCTATTTCTGGTGATCAGATATAAAAGTTAAATCTGCATAAATTGTAGTAGTGAATAAAACATTATTTTGTCCAGTCTGTATGGTAGATTATGTTAATACAATATAACACAACATAACTGTGGTGGTTGTAGTTGGTCTACCTGCTCTTTTATTGAGACATTCAGATCCTGGGGACAATTAGGATCACTACTGATTGACAAGAGGTATGGCATGAAATACACAGGGAAATATCTCGCCTTCCCAAACGAGTTCTCCATTATAACGCAACAGTTAGAAATGCGGGTGGTTGCGCGGGGAATGGATTGCAGCTTTGAATGAATACTCACTTAGCACTCATTTAGATTTAGCACTGCATGAGCTGACCTGGTGTTGATGATGTTGTTGCTATTTGTCTCTGTAGATCACGGGTCGGTGCACATGTAAGCCTGGTTTTGGAGGGAGGACGTGTCAGGAGTGCAGGGAGCTCTTCTGGGGCAATCCAGAAGTCAAATGTCATGGTAGGTGATCGGATGGCGAGCCACCATCTTGACTTTGTCACCTATAAGACACAGATAAGATCAGGTCAGGTTTCCTGACTGATTTCTGTGGTGCACGGTTCAATTCGCTGACGTCATCACTTCCATCTTTTCTTTCCGTCTGTCTCTTGTCCTCTCTCTTTCTCTCTGTCTCTCTCTCTCTCTCAGAGTAAGTGGGCTTGAGTAAACAATCTTTGCTCCGTTTCTCATGGCTTGCGATTCCCCCGAGCCACTGGGCTGGAGGACTATTGTTTTTCCATGATTTCCCTTCTGTTTGTGTGTGTGTGCGTGCGTGTGTGTGTGTGCTCGCGTGTGTGTGTGGTGTGTGCGTGCGTGCGTGCGGAAGGATATTGGCAGCCCTGGTCTGATCCCAGCAAGTTTATTGCTTGCTGAACGACTGAATCATGAGAGTCCGTTTTCATCACTTGGCCCATCTGTAGATAATGCGGCTCACAGTAGCTGGCTCACCCTCAGTGAAGAGAGAAAAGTGAGAGAAAAGAGGAAAGAGAGGTGGAGATGGAGGAGCGGAGAGGTATCTGGGAATGACCTCTCTTCATGAGAACCAGATGTTCTCCAGAAATCTCAGGCATCCCATTTTCGTCATGGCCCTCTCTCCCTGCTGCCCGGAGGCCTTGAATTATTTCTGCTGAAGTCCTTAACGGTCTCCAAACACAGCCCAGCCCAGCTGGACATCCCTGCCCACCTACTGTACACAGATGATACACTAATGCGTCAATTCATGGGAAATGTGGACAATGTGTGTGGGAGTATGTGTGGAGAGAAAGACACGTAGAGGCTGTGTGTGTGTATGTGGCCGTGCATGCGTGTTAATAGCTGGCTCTATGTCATAAGTTAAGAGGTTCATTTTATGACCAGAGCAGTCAGAGGAGGTCAGGGAGGTCTTTCTTGTCAGCATAATTTTATGTGGAGGTGTGATTTAAGACCCCCTAAGCATGTTGTTTTGTGTCTCTTGTGTCTTCACTTTAACAAACCCCTTTCACAGCAACCATTTTGACAGGTAAACGCAGCTGAAGGGAATAATGTTAACTGGTATGATTCAGGTGTTTCTGTGTGCCAGTATGAATTTAATTGTACAGGAGTTGCCCCTGCCCTGCTGGCATTTCTGAAATACTTGAGAATAACAGCTGAAACAACACTTGTAGTTTGACTTCCCATTAGCGTTGACATGGGATTTTCAACACCTAAAACAGATACAAAGCATTTAACGATATCAGAATATGGTCTTCTGGTTATCGTGACATAGTTTTTTTCCCATACTGCCCTGCCCTAGGTGTCACACATCACAACAACAGACAAGCAAACAGACACGGTACACACACACGTCCAAAACCCAACCCCCAACTCCTTCTCCATAAATCTCACAAATCACAGCAGTGGCAATAATAACGGTGTAAAAAAAAAACACCTTCTCTCATGTCTTCTGCCGTCTACATTCCTTCATTCTGACTCACTCCATTCCTCTTCCCCTCCTTTCCGGCGGTGGGAGGCCAGCTCCCTGGTGTGTCCCAATGTTTGGGGTGGTCAGGGTGACCTGCAAGGTCAAGGTAGACTCTTAGTTTATTTGCTGGAGGCGTCGGGCCTAGTAATAACAGGAACCTCTGTTTTCACACCACTTATTTCACCGGGGACTCCTTAATGGTGGAGCGGGGAGCCCACATTGATGAGTTTATTTGACATTTTGTCACGCCACACAGTATGTCGGAAGAATCCACAGAATGAGAGGAAAAACAACATGCAGTCCGGGGGGAGCCGGCGTTATCAGCAGTCAGCACCATGCTGTCTACCCTTTGACATACAGTATACAGGACGATCAGGACCATAATTGGAGATAGCGGTATAAGGGCAATTGCTCATGAACAGTATGTGCAATCGTGTTACTTGAACTTTTCTCTATCCCTTGTATTTCCCTTCTCCTACCCCAGCCTGTGACTGTGACCCTAGAAGGATCTCCAGCGAACAGTGCCACCGTGCTACAGGCCAATGTAGCTGTGTGGAGGGGGTTTCTGGTCCGCGGTGCGACCAGTGCGCCAGGGGTTACCGCGGCGAATTCCCCAACTGTGAGCTTTGCCACGAGTGTTTCCTTGTGTGGGACCGGGTGGTCGGCGAGCTGACCAATCAGACGCGGCGTCTCGAGAACCACGTGGCGGAGCTTCAAACTAGCGGGGTGACAGCGCCATACAAAGACTTGGTCAGCAGCCTGGAGAAGAACATCAAGGCTGTCAGGGACATAGTGGAGAGCAACCCTGCAGCTCAGACGTTTGAGGAGACGCAGGAGCTCATGCAGCAGATGACGTATGTGTACGCGCGTGTGTGTGTGCATGTGGATGCATGTAGATGGATTTGTGCACGGCAAACTCGAGTGTCAATTTAACTCTGCGAATGTACAAATTGACCATTATGATTTTTAGGTAAATCTTTTCACCGCCACAGTTGAATTAACACTTTTGAATGTAGCTGTGTGTGTTTATATCTGAGTCTTTATATACGTACATTTTTTTATGTCTCTCCAGTGGTTTGATGTCATACTTGAACGGGGAGCTGAACACAACGGAGGATCAACTGACCAACCTCCACGGGGAAGCCAATGCCAAAGATGATAACCTGGATTCTCTGAGGAAGGAAGCCAGTGCGCTGGAGCAAGCCGTCAAGGAGCTCAGAGAGCAGGTGTACAACGCCAAGAACTCCAACTTCGACGGTGAGAAACAAGAGCAGAGAGAAATGGTATAGAAATGTAAGCTTAATTGTCGAGATCTCAGAAATTAGACCTGACATGCCTGGATAACGTTTGTTTGTGTGTGTGTGTGTGTGTGTGTGTGTGTGTGTGTGTGTGTGTGTGTGTGTGTGTGTGTGTGTGTGTGTGTGTGTGTGTGTGTGTGTGTGTGTGTGTGTGTGTGTGTGTGTGTGTCTGTGTCTGTGTCTGCTATGTGTGTTGGGTTTGTAGGTGCCATGGACACTATAGGTACAGCACACATGCAGTCCATGATGGCAGAGTTCCATGCCAATGCTTCCACCAGTACCCCGGGCAACACGGTTGAGCAGTCGGCCACGATGCGGCGAGCCACAGAGGACAAATTGAGCAGGAGTCAGAAAGATTTTGACCGCAAGCATGAAAGAAACACCGAAAAACTGGACAAGCTGGCAACCGACCTGAATAAATTTGACCTGTCAGGTCTCAGCCAGAAGGTATCTAAAGATAGAGCTGTGATTCACTCCAGAGTTGGTTTCGTTAGCTCTTCCGGTTGCAAAATGGACAAGACCATAGCCTGACATCCTTGCATTTGTTTATGCTGTGTTCTGATTGACCATTAGCTAACCACAATGGTATTGTATTTTCAGACATGTGGTGCAAGTGGTGAGGCGTGTTCCACCTCTCTCTGTGGTGGGGTGGGTTGCATGGGGGAGGATGGAGCTTCGCATTGTGGTGGAGAAGGTTGCGAAGGCTTCGTCACAACCTCTCAAGCTGCCCTCAAGAAAGCAAGGGATTTCGACCAGGAAATCCTTTCATCTATGGGGGAGGTGGACAAGCTCTCCAGAATGGTAGGTTTTGTAGTTTTTTATGAGGAAGAATGGCGGTGTTCATTTGCATTCAGAAGTAGAACTCAACCAGAACTAGAAAAGTACGCTCTTCGGGAGGGCAGATCTTCGCCAGGCCGGGCTGCCTGGCAATAGAAAAAGAAATAGGCCCCGCCCACAATTTTATGAATCTAATTATAGGCAAACGGTATGAAGTCATTGTAACATGATGCACAAGAGCGTTTGTGTCTAATTCGGTGAAAAGATTTAGGCACAGAAAAGTGGTAGAATAAATCCCTTGGACAAAAGTTAACGACTGAATTTGCCTACATCATGAACAGGTTTGGGAAGCTAAGGTGCGTGCTGATGAAGCCAAGGAGAATGCTCAGGAAGTGCTCCTCAAGTCCAACCAGAGCAAAGAGAGAGTTGAGCAGAGCAATGAACAGCTCCGCAGCCTCATCAAAGAGATACGAGACCTCCTCACAAGTAAGCGCGTGGCACACTGTTCACTGATTTCACAGTGCAGTGGTTCTCAAACATTTTCATTAAGGAAAATGTATATGTACAGTATTAGGCCACAGACCTTGATTTGAAAAGATTTTGTGCCAGAGACCCCATAGGAGATTTGTGTTTCAATTTCAAGATTATTATTCAAAATTTTAGTTTTTTTCACAACATGT
Organism: Gymnoscopelus braueri; assembly: GCF_963280865.1. Classification (NCBI taxonomy): domain Eukaryota; kingdom Metazoa; phylum Chordata; class Actinopteri; order Myctophiformes; family Myctophidae; genus Gymnoscopelus; species Gymnoscopelus braueri. Next base: position 25,099,502 of record NC_137625.1, read on the forward strand.
CCCATTGCAACGTGTTGTGGGCTAAGCTTGTAGATCTGCTATTTTCGGGGATTAAGTCTTTAAAAGTCATTTTTTTGCTGGAAATCCCTCAAGGACCCCTGGGGGTCCCCGGACCCCATTTTGAGAACCAGTAACTTAGTGAATGTGACCAGGTTGGGTGATTTGTGCCGTTGTTGACGATGCCACCTGTGCTGAACAGACGACAGGGCAGACGTGTCTGTGATCGAAGCGGTGGCCAACGAGGTGCTGGCTCTGGACATACCCACTTCGCCCACTGGGCTCCAGGATCTGACCAATGAGATCAGGGAGAAAGTTGGCTCTCTGACCAGCGTGGAGACCATCCTCAGTCAAAGCGCCAGTGACATCGAGGCAGCAGAGAGGCTGCTTCAACAAGCCAAATATGCCAGGTGACACACACAAACACGCACGCACGCACACACACACACAACTGAGCACAATAAATTACTTACTGGAGTCCCACACAACTAGCGCAGGCATACTCTCAAGGTCAATCAGTGTACAGAACAAAATATTATAATAAAATGCACACTTAACTGTCCATTACTTAATTGTATGGGTAGCCCTTACTTAATTGTATGGGTAGCATAACTCTGTATAGTAGAAAAACTCAACATAACCTTAACCCTAAACCCTAACCCTAAGGTAAGTGGGGAACTTAGAACACGGGGAACATAGAACCTGGGGAACATAGGGATCACCCCATTTAGATGACTGTCTTGCTCCTGTTTCTCAGTGAGGAAGCAGCTTACATGGAGTTGACAACAGACAAGGTGGAGGTGGCCCTGAATGAGACAGAGCGTGCCCAGAGCAATGCCAGGGATGCCATTGATGAGGTCCAGAATAACACCAGGAGCACCCTCGACCAGCTGATCTCTGTGAGTTTGACCTGTTATCTCTCTGGTTCAGCAGCGAGTGGAAGAGCATTTCTCAAATGGTCTATCCCAGTAGGGGACATTTCTCTTTAAAACCTACCTAAACATATATTTTTATAGGGATACCAAAAAATGGGAACTTAAAGTATACTACGTTGGTTACATTAATCCAAGTTGGACCACAATCGATTGATTGATCATTAAAATTAACATACTCTGAAAATGCACGCAGCCCATCCAACTCTTAACTTAACACGGCAGCCGGGTGGTCAGATGGATGGGTCGCGAACGCTTTCAAGATTTTCAAGTGGGCCCTGATCACAGAAAAGGTTGGGAAGCGCTGGTCTATCCCAAGGAGGATAAACAACAGGACATGGGTGGATGACTTAAGTAACTTCTTGGTTACTTACTAGCAATTTGCAAGTTGTGATAAAATGTATGAGAAGACACCTCAGATTTGATTTAACCAATTAAGACCAGGAACGCATCTGTGTCATTTTTTGATTTATTTGGCTATTCAAAAATAGCAGATATACAAGCTCATAGCGCGGCACCGAGTGCCACGCTATGAGCTTGTATATCTACTATCTTTTTAATAGCCAAAGAAATCTAAAATGACACAGATGCTTTGCCGGTCTTAATGGGTTAAAAACACAAGTCGTGTACAGTATCCATTGCTACCATTCTCTGAAGGTCCAACTTGAGTGTGTTTCTCTTCTTCTTTACGACTCTTGTCAGGTGGAGTCAGAGACGGCCTTGACAGAGCTGAAGCTAAGTAACGCGACAGGTCGTCTGGTACAGCTGGAGAGAGACGCGGGTCTGCTTAGACAAAGCCACCTGGAGACCAGTCGCCTGGCTGATGGGGCTGAACGGCTCACTGAGCAGGCCACAAAGGATGCTGACACAGCCCAGCAGGTAGCCACTTACAATATCCTCATGGCAGGTTGGAAATCGCTGGTCTAGACCCACATGTAGTAGATTCTAGACTAGAGTCTAGAGACGCTCTGTGAGGATGAGAGCATACCCAACCAAAGCAAACTGCTTTAAATAGGGGATGAATGTAAAACATGACATCTGGTTTGAGTTTGAAAGCTGCTGTTACAGGCCAGGCTCAGGTTCCAGTTTCTCTGGACAAGTTGTTTTTTGAACTAACCTGGACTGAATAATTAAGTTGCCAGGGAGATGTGTGCAAACTAAATTTACATTTGTTTTCATCAGGTCAATAATGATGTTTGTGCGTGTGCGTGTGTAGGAGTTTGACATTGAAGTGAAGGATAAGTACACCGTGGTACAGGACCTGGTGGAGGACAAAGGAGAGGCGGTGATGGATGCCAGGAAGAAAGCAGAGGAACTTCAGCAGGAGGCCAAAGTACTGCTATCCCAGAGCAATGAAAAGTTGCAAAAACTCAGAGGTAAGTCACACACAGATTTTCTTTCTTCAGTATTGCCCATGACATATCCAAAATAGGGACGTTAATGTGGTTAATTGCACATGCGCATTCAAGCGCACACACACACAGCTATACAACAGCTTGACCTGGAACAAAGCCCTGTCCTGATCATGTGTTGTCCTGTGTTCTCAGAGCTGGAGAAGTCTTACGGGGCAAACCAGCTCACCCTAGAGGAGAAGGCACAGGAGCTGGTCGTCCTGGAGAGAACTGTCCGCCAGCTCCTGGACGAAATCAGCCGCAAAGTAACCCTCTACAGCATCTGCGACTGAGTGCCACAGCCACTTCATGACCTCACTATTATTGTCAGTTATACTGGACATGTCTAGTTTCCAATAGTGCCAACAATATTGACATTGCACAAGAATACTGCTCCTAAATGTAGTATGTGATGACAGGGAAGAATTGTACTGACAGTGCAAACATTTTTAATAGCGTATTCTGTAAGAATACAGTATTGTGAGCAGATAAGCTAAGTATATTGGGCTATCATACCCAAGACCTAAGAGTGTGCAAAAGGACAATGGACGCAATTGGTGCCAAAGTAATGATGACCACTAAAAACCCTGTGACCTCAGTTTCATGGCTTAAGAACAAAGAGTTAACAGAATTATAAAATGTAGTATAAGCTATTACAGCATGAAAGTTTGCTTAAATGTATGACTGCACATATATTTTTTGGTTAAAGTTGTCTTTTGTAAACCTAAAGGAAGTAAAACCTGTCCAAAAGCATATTATTTCTTTCCTGTCACATGAGTTAAATTATGTCATATTAAATCCATTTGTCCTCGTACTTTGTCATGCGTGAAAACCTGAGGGAGTGGGGTGTCACTACTTACTATCGCTGTGGTTGGCTCTGTTCCCTAGTTTTGAAGTCCAGGGATTGCATCGAGTGACTGGGTTTAACTTGTAAAGCACACAGCAAATAAAGCATACAGCAAAAGAAAGAGACAACTAGGACATCAGTTCTAATCCTCATGATGTTCCACTTGAGTCCTCCATGCACAGGCAGGGTCATACAATAGTAATCTTGTACAAAAAAAATGAAGACTTACGAGTGTAATACCAACAGATGGTTATTTTGGTAACATTTATTTGTCAAAATAGACCTACCAGTAAATCTCAATGTACATACACGGAAATGCCAAGCCACAGGCTTATATATTCATAGCATAGTTTCGTTTTCATTTCTCACAAGGAGCGATTCGTCTAATTTATTTCATAAGCAAAAATAACGCCCATTAAGCAAAAACAAAAATTCTGTGGCATTCCAAATCCATATGGCACTCTCTGCTCCTCGGCAAAATGTTTGTGAAGATACAGAATCAAGGTCAACAAAAATATTTATATATATTTGTATAATAAAAAGTTCCACATTGCAGAGGCTAGGGGTTAGAATTTGCCATGGTGCATCAGGCTTGGCTGGACATTCAAAACAATTCCCACCTTCACGGGAGGGGAAGCAAGGGCAGGGAGGGAGGATGATCCTAACCTGACTCTGCCAGATGGGGGCGGTATTGAGTAACTACGTTTCTCAAGAACAAATGTGTGACGCAAGCTTCTTGGATCTGGAAGCGTCAGGTTAGGATGATCCATCACTGCACTAGCGACTCCTACAGGTTGGTCAGGGTACATGTTCAGTAGGGAGAAGAATAGTTTCAGTTGGTACCTCTGCACGTGCCAGTGACACTCCTCTGTCAGGTGAAAAGTGGACTCACTGGCAGAGTATCGGAGGTGATACATGCTCACCTACACCATCCTTATTAATCAACTAATAGGGGCCAGCAGCAACAAGAGACTACATTACAAGGGGAATTAAGAATTGACTAAATGACTAAAGGGGTAAAAGATTAAAAAAAGAAAGAAAAATAATAAAAAACGTATGGACTTTAAGGACAAAAATATTCGGAATAAAAAGGTACAGGTTTTAAACTAAGTAATGGTTATGTGATGTGATTGTGTATAACTTACAAATAGGCATTGCAGTAGCAGCAGCAGTTAATGTTGTGGTCACATTACAAATGCACAACATACTCTGATCACAGGCTCCCAAGTTTCAACAATTTGACTATTTTATTACAACAAGCCTGTAAAAGTGCTTTTGACATTTTTCAAGTCATTTGGAGTAAAACAGAGTGAACCTGTTAAGGCGAATATGCACAGGTCTCTGGAAGACATCCTCGTCTAGTCCTTGCTGCGGGGTTTGTGCGGTGGTGCGGCTGTTTCCATAGGAGCTGAGCTGGGTACATTGAGAAGCTGTCCGGCATGGATACGTTCATTGACCCGCAGCTGGCACCCGTCCTGAAGCATGCGCAGTGCAATCCTGGCGATGTTCTGCGAATCGTCCAGCCCAGAGTGAGGACGGCCCTCGTACTTGAGACCCAACTTCTCCAACATGGTGCTGAGTTTAGTCTGTGTGCGGGGAACCTGGAAGACCACCATTTAGCCATTTGTTATAGAGTTTGATTGAGAACCCCTGTGGTTGATCTACATTTTACACAATTAGTTCCAATCAATTACAACTATGACCATTTAGAGATGCTCATTTGGCAAAGAAATGTTCATGAAAGCGCAAATAAAACATCCCACCTTGTAGAAATTCCCATATGATTTTCTTATGTTTATCCACTTCTTTGCAAACTGTGGATATCTAATCCGGCTTACGCGGCACTGGATGTTGAGGAACTTGCTCATATCCCAAGATCTAGGGATGACAGAAAAAGAGCAGTATGATCAAGTTGGCAGATAAGTTTGTAAGTTATTGTTCTTAACTCGATGAGTTGTGTCAAGTGCAAATCTCAAAGTTATGCTAGCCTACTACTACTTCTACCCGAGTAACACGATGCAAATAGACTACAAGTCTAATAGCCCTGCACTCTAGTGGGGCCAAGTTAAAGTGGTTAAAATCAGTGTTTATTTCCAGGTCGAATGCAAATCTTACCCATCAGTCAGAATGGCATATTTGTACTTTGTTCCAAGATCCCTCTCCTGAAGCCAGAGTACAACTCGCTGAAGGACTTCAGGGAATGTGTCTGCTTCATCCACCATTTTCTGTTCAATGCAATGCACAGCATTCTTAATAACAGTCAGCTACTGTGACATAATATCAAAAAAGGTGCACAACGATTCAACAAAGTCCCACCTGTGTAATTCCTGTTAACTGCACACAAAAATCTGAGAGCTTTGGGTTAACCTCTGGTTTGACATATTCCCGGAATGAGTCCACCTGCACAGAGAAGGAGAGATTAAATCTCCTTATCATTAAGATCGATTCCAGTTCCAAATATGAAGAAGACTACACATAGCCTGCAAGCATTTTTTTTTACATATCATCCCACTCACAATCTCCAGCGTGTGCGTATTGATTATAACCACTGGGAACTCAATGATTTCATGAAGGAAGTCTGGGGGGTTATCCTCCTCGCAGGTTGCTTCAAAGTCCACCACGCAGATGTAGTCATAGTAGGTGTCCCCTCCCACAGCCGCCGACGGCATCAGCTTATTCTTCTTGTAGTGGCTCTTCAGCCTCTTCTTCATCACGTCCTTCACACCTCTTTTGTTTTGCATTGTACATGAACAACACAACACAGATTGCAGTTACCAACAATTGGCTCACAAGGCAAGTCTTCCATTGTGAATATAAAAGGTAGGGTGCCTTATCCCATTAAGCCCGGGAACGCATCTGTGTCATTTTAACATTTCTTTGGGCTATACAAAAACAGCAGATCTACAAGCTCATAGCGCGGCACCGAGTGCCACCCTATGAGCTTGTAGATCTGCTGTTTTTGAAAAATCGTGTGCAAATCTTTGAATATATATATTTTTTAAAGTGAACATTTTTTAACTCCGTTACAAGTTCTGGGGGTCCCTGGAACAAAATATTTTGAGATGGGGGTCCACGGCCAAATACATATCATTTTTGAGAACCACTGATATTATAGTAATATATTATAGTGGTTGTTGGATTTTGAAGACATTTGTAGAATCCCCAGAAGCAAATATTTGAGTTACAAATGTTAAAAATATATATTCAAAGATTTGCACAAATTTCCCCAAAAATAGCAGATATGCAAGTGCCGCGCTATGAGCTTGTATATCTGCTATTTTTGAATAGCTAAAGAAATCTAAAGTGACACAGATGCGTTCCAGGTCTTAATGGGTTAAGGGTGCAACAAATCCATTTAATCTATTGTAAAAAAGTTAAATAAAAAGTATCCAATTTAATTATCAGTAACAATGGTATTAAAAGTGGTACCTGGTGTCGAGCTTTAACTCTTCTAATCTGGTCCGGAGCTCGTCCTTGGTCATGCGGTTGATATGCCCATTCGCCACAGCAATCTCTTTATAAACTGGATCACTGAATTCACCCTTGGACTCTGACGCGTCCTTCTCCGGTTCTGGTCCAGTGCATATCCTATTGCAAGGTTTTTCCTGACGTGAGGAGAGAACATATATTAGTATGACTAATATAAATATTTGGCACAGATTAGCCCTTGTGGTTGGCATCACTACTTTCAGAATGATGATTTCATGTTTTGTTTTTTTCACCATGTAGCAGGGTAACTGGATATAAGCTACATTTTCAATGGCACATGAACATAAAGTAGCACAACAAATGAGTCGATTGCAGTATGTCTATCATAATATTACCACACTGTACAATAACCATGGCCTTGTTTACCTCACCTCGTTACTTTCACTCAAGTACATAGATATTATTATGATGCGCCTCATGCATTCTTCCAACACTAATTCTGCACATTCCCCATTGCTGCTAGATGGTTTTTGCAACACATTTTAAAGGGCAAGACCACTTTGACCTTGCCATGATGTAACAACAAAGGTGGGCAAGAAATCAAAAACTATTTCTCCATTGACTAGAAATTCATAGTATATGGAAGCCCCTACGGAACCTCTCCCTCGGAGCTACTTAGCGGAGGGAGAGGTTCCGTAGGGGCTAAGTATATGGTAGAGGAGATGCGATGTAAGGTGCAATCAAAGTTTGACATGATCCAAAACAAAACCACACAAAATAAACGTCAACCCCTTATGTCACTGCTTCTCAAAGTGGGGTCCCCGGGACCCCCAGGGGTCCTTGGGGGGGTTCCAGGGGGTCCTCAGCAAAAACAGTTCAACATCACAATAATTTTAACCAGTTTATCAATTTGTATGCTGGCTATTCAAAAACAGCAGATGTACAAGCTCACAGCGCGAATGGAAGATTTTAAATCATTTAGATTTCTTCCCCCCAAATCAACACAAATCTTCTATTCTGGGGGTCCCTGCCACAAAACCTTTTCAGATGGGGGTCAGCGGCCAACTACATGGTTGGTACATTTTAGTGGGTCCTTGGCAAGAAAAGTAAGAGAACTATTAATCCTTATGTTACATGAAACCCAGTGATGCAATGTGTGCATATGCTAGCCAGTGTTGCCAGATTTAGTGAGAGAAATAAGCAACTAGGTCTATGAAAACAAGCCCAAAAGAAGCAACTTTTGGGCACATAATAAGCACTTTAAACCTTTACATATTGCATCGGCTATATGAAAATAGCCGATTCTACAAGCTCACAACGCGTCGCGTAGATCTGCCATTTTGAAAAACTCTTGCAATAAAATGTGGAATATTTGGAATATATTTGAAACATTCTAAAACAAATGCTCACTGTGGCACAAAACATTTATGAAAATGTTTGAGAACCACTGGGTTAAATAATATATATATATATTTTAGAAACAACCCTAATTAAGCAACAACACTTAAGAAACAATCCCAAAAAAACGCAACCAACCACCATTATTTACAAGCAACTTTTACAGGAAAAAGAAGCCCAAAGTCGCTTATAATAAGCGGACGGGGCAACACTGATGCTAGCATTAGCCCATGTTAGCCGTGTTCCTTCCTCCTCATAGTACCAACCTGCTGGTCGTCCTGTGTGCTGGACATGTTGTTCACACTGACATGCGTGTCGTGGATGTTCTCCTTGAGCTCGTCCATTCGGTGGGATCTGGACTGGAGGAGGTGGAGGAATCCAACAGTTTGTTCCAAACAAGAGAGACAGGAGTTGTTAGCTGCTAGGCTAGCTAAGTTAGCTTCCGATGGTCGTGTACGATGTATTTTTAGGTCTTCATTTTCTGAGCCAGAAGATGAAGAGAAACGCGTTCGTGTGGTGTTTACAAGAATATCGTCACAACAAACAGCAGCAGCAACACCGCTTTCTTTGTTTCTTGGTTGGTACAAACTAAGTTCTACTTCTACTCAAGCTCAAAAGCTCAAAATCACGTTCAAAATATGACGACTTCCGGATGCTTCTTCTTCTTTTAGTTCTATGGATTATACTCATTACTTTCGAGTAGATACCGCCACCTACTGCACCGGAGTACGTAGCATGTGTCTACTTGAAAACAAGCAATCAAACAGGTACAAGAACTCACAAGATCAGTCATGTGGCGCCCTCTGGTGAAGACTGACAGTACGTTTTAACAGCGGGCGACTCTCGGGCGATCGCCGGCGACATCGTCCAAAAGATAAAGAAAATCCATCTTTCATCGCCCCCCCGCCCACTTCGCCCTATCGCCAGTAGTCGCCGGCTCTCATAGACATATAATGCACTTCCGGAAAATACTATCCTGATCGCTCGCTGTTAAAACGCACCGTGACAGTGGTGGAAAAAGTACTCAAATGTTTTATTTCAGTAAAAGTATCAATCAGTAAAGTAACTATGTACTTTTACTCAAGTACTGTACTTAAGTACAATTTTTAGGTATTTTTTTTTACTTTACTGGAGTGTTTCCAATTTTCTGTACTTTTACTTCTACTCCACTAGATATCAGAGGCAAATATTATACTTTTACTCCACTACAATTATTTGAAAACTTTAATAACTAGTAACTTAGATTTTGATTATTATTACAAAACATACATAACCCACTTTATCCCCAATATACATTTCGGACATTTGAAAATAGCTGATCTACAAGCTTACAATGCATAGCGATGTGAGCTTGTAGATCTGCCATTTTCAAAAGATTTGTTGTATACATTTGAAAACTTTTGATATGGGAACATTCTGCATAATGAGTAGCCTACTTTCTTTCTACTTTTGGTACTTTAAGTAGACTACATTTTGATACCAATACTTTTGCACTTTTACCCAAGTAATTTTTTCATCATGGACTTTCACTTAAACAGAGTATTTCTACATTTCAGTATTGATATACGTATATATATATATACATATACATACATACATACATACATACATACATACATATATATATATATATATATATATATATATATATATATATATATATATATATATATATATATATATATATATATATATATATATATATATATATATATATATACATACATACATATATACATACATATATATATATATATATATATATATATATATATATATATATATATATATATATATATATATATATATATATACATACATACATACATACATACATATATATATATATATATATATATATATATATATATATATATATATATATATATATATATATATATATATATATATATATATATTATTTTATTTTATTATTTTTTTAGTACTTTTAGTTTTTCCACCACTGATGCAACAATAGGCTACGGCAGTGGTTCTCAAACTTTTTCATGTCAAGGACCCCCAAATTGACACTTATTAGCCCGCGGACCCCCATTCGAAAAGATAAGCCAGGGACCCCCATAAGAGAAGATGTTTACGGCTCTCTAGCAGTGATTCTCAACCATTTTAATTTCAAGGACCCCCAGTTTGACATGCATTAGGGCTACGGACCCCCATTTAATGGCATTTCTATCCCTGGGACCCCAATTCATATTGTAAAATCAATGTTAATTTAACTCTGAGAGTGTACAAATGGAACCAAATCCATTTGGTTCCATTTGTACACTCTCAGAGTTACAGACTCATAAGGGTCCATTTGGTTCCTACCCATCATATAGCTGGGGACCCCCTGGAACCCCCTCAAGTACCCCTGGGGGTCCCCGGACCCCACTTTGAGAACCGATGGGCTACGGGTCCATATAATGTCTCCTCCCCCAAATATTCAGTATGCTATGTAGTCAGCTACAGTGAAAGTGAAACTACAGAAACGTCGGAGTAGATATAATCACACTACGGATTAAACTAAACCTCGGTTTAAATGGAGGCCATAAATGGAAACAATTGGAAAAGAGTTCTCAGATGGATCCGTGCCAAATGTCTTGGTGTATAACAGTGATTCTTCTGTTTGGAGCTGCAATGAATTCCAATGGAGGTTAGTGCGTGTGAATAGCCCTGGTCCAGAGGAGCGTTAGTGAGTTTCTTTTTACTTGTACATATTTCTTATGTTTCATACCAGTAACCTGTAAGCTGATTGTATGACGTTCTTTATAGTAGTGTATTATCTGTCTGTCTCTTATATCATCATTCATATGATTTGTGTGCGTGGGACTGGGAACTCATTTTAAGCTTAGTGCTTTATGAGTTATCCAGTTTAGTAGACCTAATACTACTACTAGTAGTATTGTGAATTGTACTTCCATGTACTGTTTCTCATGTCTAACTTAATAAAGTAGGCCTACAACAATCAATCAATCAATCAATCAATCAATCAATCAATCAAACTCTCTAACGCTCTGCTAAGGCGCGCTGCTCTGCTCATAGACCGAACATTACACTGGTCTCCGTCTTTAGTCAAGAAAATAAACAAACCTACTTCGCTTTTCACCAAAACAAAGGCTGTTTTGTTGTGTTGTTGAAAGTCTATTCTCCAGGGTGGGAAGCCTCTCAGCACCCCATCTTCGGAAATTATTTGATTTACTCCACTGCGCCCTCTACAGATCTGGTCAATGGTCATTTATATTGACCATTGGGCGTTAGAGAGATCTCACCAAAACCATCTGGGCTCTACTACTAGGGACATGTGGGCACCTGCATGGTCGAGTGGGAACTTAGGGGTGGAAAAAACTGGGCACTAGGAAGAGTGGGCACGCACATGGATAACTGGGCTCTAGGGACATGTGGGCATCTGCATGGACGAGTGGGCACTTAGGGTTGGAGATAACTGGGCACTGGGATAACTGGGCTCTAGGGACATTGGGCACTTAGGGGTGGAGATAACTGGGCACCTGGACGAGTGGGCACTTAGGGGTGGAGATAACTGGGCACTAGGATGTGAGCATGCAATGAGCATGGAACGGAACATTTTTAGGCAGAGCTCTCTGGTTTTAGGGTGTAATATAGGCGTGTAGTCTAAGCCTACGTGACACAATGAATACAGGATAGGTGGGCACTAGGGACATCTGGGCACCATGTTTTTGGGATGACTGGGCACTAGGAAGAGTGGGCACCGGGATAACTGGGCACTGTAATAACATCAATTCTATTCTGGTTATTACATGAATAAAATCTGAGTTCCAGACTCACACTTGTGTCTCATTTGTCTCTGAATTAGATTTGTTTTCTGCTAGCAAAATGTGATTATTAGGTGTGCACCACCACCATGAATGAAAGAAATACGCATTGTATAATAATTTGTAGCCTTGGATCAAGACGGTCATCGGTCATAATATATGGCAGTCTTGTATCAAGGCTAAATAATATACAGTTTAGTGAAATGCTCTATCACCAATCTACCCATGGTAGACTACATTATCAATTCTATCATTAATTCCATTGCTACATAGCCAAGGAGTACTCTTTACTCATTATATTTCATTATATAATGAAATACATATTCTATTTAATCATATACAGTATTTCTACTTATTTTCTATTGTTATTCTAAGTGATACAATATCCACTTAATACACAAGTTATGCCTTAGGCAAACAAAATCCATAAGGTTCCTCCCTCGTTTTAATTTACCACAACACAAAAAATGTAGCCTAATGGCAATTTAAACAAAGTCGTTAATCACTCATCATGTACTGTACATAATTATATGTTTTGACTCTCAAGTCTTTTTCTATTGTTCCATCGGCACACCTTAGACTTTCGCATCAACATAGACTACAGTAGCCTACCTGTTCACCTTAATGGAAACCAAAACTATTAAAGTTGACAGACAAAAAACTAGTTTAGCTGGTAGAACTTAATCTCTTCCTGTCCTCAAGTATGATCTTTTTTCAAGGTTTTTTTAAGGCTTTTTATGCCTTTATTTAGAGAGGGATAGGGAAAGTAGGCTGACAAGGAAATGGGGAGAGATATGTGGGGGTGTGATACGCAGCAAAGGTCGCCGGGAACGGGAGTCAAACCCGCGACACGCTGTCAGGCTGGCATTGCAGCCTAGGGGTGCCTGGACCGCCACGCTACGGCCCATGCAGGATCTGATCTGTATAGGATAAGTACAAAATATATGAATGTAGAATGCTGCTTTGGATGCAGCTTTTACAAAGTTCGTTTTTTTTTAGATTAAATGATTCATAAGGATTTAGCAATGATGGATCAGGCGCTGGTTTATCATCGGCACCTACTATCCTTTACTGTGTTGAACACAGGTGACTGCAGGCGAGGAGAGCCAGGATGATGTGAAGCAGGATGGCGAGGTAATGTGATTATGTTGACACATATCTCTGGCTTTGTGCATTTGTTTATTAAATAGTATTTTGTTTACCTTACAGTATAAGGCACCACTCGTGTATTGAATGGATATTGTATCACTTAACAATGGTAAAATAATAAAGAATGAATATGGTAAAGGGATCGTGTAATGGTATAAAAGGTAAAAGGTTGTGCAGTATTTATGGAGTTAAGAGTAGAGTAGGCAGAACGTAATATTATAACATTAGGCAGTCTGGTGACAGAGCATTTTAGTAAATAAAGTCAGTTATTATAAACAGCGTATTTCTTTCATCTTGATCTTGCTGCACAGACCAATGTCACAAAACAGAGTCACAGCTTTATATTTATACACACTTAAAATAACTATAACCAGGCTCCCCACTTCCTACGCCACGCCCCCTCCCACTCCCTCAGGTCTGGGGTGATGCCAACTAAACCTCTTGGACTTCCCCAAAATAAAACAACGCACCTGGGGTGACAGGGCTTTCTCAGTTGCAGCCCCTCCCTTTGGAACTCACTCTCACATCAAAGCCGCCCCCACTCTAGCCTCCCTCAAAACCCACTTTTTCAGACTTGCTTTCTCCGCCTAATTCTTATCTCCGCCTAATCTCCCTTTCTGCCTTTTAGTCTTATCTTAATGTTTATTTTCCTTAAAAAAATTGCCTTTTAACTATTTCTCTCCTAGTTTTGTTTTGGTTTGTTGTAAACGACTTTGGGTACTAAGAAAAGCGCTATATACATTTTATGTATTACTATTATTATTAATGAATACAATGAATAATATAAAGCACAAATCAAGTCAACTTTGTCTGTCCGGCCTAGATGATAAACATGCCGTTTTATGGATGCCATCAGAATGAGCAGGTTTTCCTCAAATGTGATGTTCCTTGATACATTACAAATATTCATACAATACACAGAAGCAGCTTAAGACCTTAAGATTGCCTGTTAGATTACACCCACAACAAATTGTGTCATGTTAAACCACTAACAAAACATTGGAGCAAAGGGAACATTTCAAAAGGACATGCTGATAACAGGCTGCTCTGGTCAGGTATATGAGCAATGTTGACCGCCCAGGCGAGATATACTGATTCTCTGAATTCTTCTCTGAAAACATTTTCAAGTAGGCTCTATCTTGATAAATGGACCACAGACTTGAAGTTTAAACAACTAAATTCAAGCCTAAAATATCTTAAAACTACATTGTGTGACACACCAACATAGTATTTTTGAACTTATAAGAGTGTTCTTCGGCGCCATTTCTCTCCTGTTGCTGCTTCTGCGGCTGGTGCAGAATGCATTGTGGGAAGTCGGCTATCCTGAAAGATGTGAAGTGTCCATCAGATGCAGACTTCAAACTCAGGAAAAGAAGGTCGCATTTGAAGGGTACATTTGAAGCCTATATGAAATGGGACAGGCCTTGGCGTGCCTCTCTGTGACGTGATCGGCCTTCAAATGCACACTTCAAAGTAGTGCACGTTCCCTGAACTGGGACCATGATTGGGACACAGCAACAGAGAGACTGACCCTCACAGTGAGAGTCACACTGACTTTGACCATAGACCTTTGATCACCAAAATATTCACTTCATAATTTGTGTGAAATTCCTTTTAAGATATGTTTTGGGCTTTTTCTGCCTTTATTGATAGTATACAGTATATAGACAGGAAATGGGGTGAGAGAGACGGGGAGTGACACGCAGCAAAGGTTGTCAGGATCGGGATTCGAACCCGCGACCCGCTGTCAGGCTGCATTGGAGCCTGGGCCAGAACATTCTTGATTTATATTCAAAAACATGCTTTCGGAGGTCACAGTGACCTTGACCTTTGGCCACCAAAATACAATCAGTTCGTCATGTGAGTTCAAGTGGACATTTGTGCCTAATTTGAAGAGATTTCTTCAAGGTGTTCCTGAGATGTCATGTTCACGATGGAGCCGACGTATGTACGGGAATGTACATACATTTGTGCAACTAACTATTATGTATCATCGCCACTATTAATGCTATTACTGGACAAAGTGATTTTCTCTCAATTCTTCCAGTTATCTCGTGTCCAGTTCTCTGGTTACAGAGAAAACACATTTTGTGTATGTTTTCTTTTTAATACAAATAGGGATTTATTTGATTTGACTCATCCCACCTCTCACCTCAACACCTATCATCCACGTTATAATCTGTTGTATCCTTTGTTTGCAGACAGCTGCACATGTCTCTGCTCACAACCTCCAAGAATGGAATTCACTGAAACTCCGGGAGCATCATATTGTTGTGAACATAACCGATACAGATACAAGTGCATTGATGGTTACACAAGGAAGGCAGGCACCTCCAACCTCATCAAGTGTGAAAAAAAGATGAACGATCAGTATGACTGGACCAGCACCAATCTCATTTGTATACGTAAGACCCACATTTTTGTGTGCCGATTTAAAAAATAAAAAAACTATGTTTCTAAAGCAGTGGTTCTGAAACCTTTTTATGTCAAGGACCCCCAAATTTATGTATTTGGCCGCGGTCCCCCATCTCAAAATATTCTGTTCCAGGGACCCCCAGAAGCAAAAAATGGAGTAAAAATTTTAGCTTTAAAAAAATATTTATTCAAAGATTTGCACACATTTTCACGATATTCTTTTGTTGTTGCAGATCTACAAGCTCGTAGCTATGAGCTTGTATATCTGCTATTTTTGAATAGCCAAAGTGTAAAACAATGCTTTTTACCTCAAAATGACACAGATGCGTTCCAGGTCTTAATAGGTTAATGACCTTTGACCACCACAATGAGAGATGTGACATACTGTACATAGTGTATAGTCTACTCTACAGTAAATGCCCTGAAGCAACATTTCTGAAGAGATGTGAAGGAGAAAGTGAATCCTTGTGTAGGCCTATAATATGTATTAATTTAGGAAACTGATAGTTTTGTCGATAGAACAGTTGTCTCTAGGCACATACGCTATATCGTAGCTACAAGTCAGTATTTCGTAGTTGTTTTTATGTTAAAGATTCAGCCCCATTCATTGACCATGAGTAGCTACCAAATGATAGTTGACAAATACACTTTAACCTTCTCATAATGATTTAATTTCAGGTGACCCAAAACTACCGGCACCTGCAACAACGCAGAGTACGTATGTGTGTGTGTGTGTGTGTGTGTGTGTGTGTGTGTGTGTGCGCGTGTGTGTGGAGGCCATGGTGGGTAGATGGGCATGATTCATAATAACTATAATATTGTCTTTGTGGTTATTATATTCTTTACTCCTGTGTGTCATCATCAGGTTCTTCTGAAACGTATGCTAAAACAATGGCCTCTACTAAAGCCACCCAACAGCGTGAGTACTGCCTTTCCTACACAGCGAAATCCTTGGTGTTAATTTAACTCTGAGTGTTGACATTGGAACATGCTTATGCTCCATAAGCACATGTTTCATGCTTCTAAATATAGTCTCTCAAGGCGTTCCCGGTTGATGTAGGCTACCGTATGTATACAGGAACGTACATAAAAATCATGTTTTGATTCTGTGTGTGCAGAGGAATCAACTGAAACTTCACATGAATTCTTCACGAACACCACTTACAGTGAGTTGCAGCTGTATTTACTTGCAAATTATTATCACAATTAACCAAGTATTATGCATTATCATCATCTATGAACTAATGCTATTACTGGATTACTCGACCTGCCTGCGTGCAATGTTGCTACAGCTGTATTGTAAACACGTGACAAACAACAGCAACAACCTGGAATCACCACCACTGTGGTGTGTGCACCCCCTGGGGTGCGCAAGCTGCCTCTAGGGGGTGCGTGACATTAAAGGAGTAGTTCACCCGAAAAATTACTTATTTTCTATCAATTTCACACCCCATAAAGCCTTGAATTCATGGATTATTATTTTTTCTTTTCGCATTCCTAAGCCAATAATTTGATGACCGGCGGAAAGATGCTAATGTATCCGGTAGGAGACACAAAGTAGACTCTTACCGGAGTCGGAAATACGTACCGGAAATACACCCGGTCATCAAATTATTGGCTTAGGAATGTGACAAAAACCAAAACAAATCCATGAATTCAAGGCTTCATGGGGTGTGCAATTGATAGAAAATAAGTACGTTTTGGGGTGAACTACTCCTTTAATAGTGTAATGGTGGTGCTGGTGTTCTAATTAAAAATAGTATCAACACATATACATTTCTCTGAACTTTCACCAAACAAACACCTCAGTAGGGCAGTTCACTTTTTCTTTTCAAATCATGTGAGAAGGTCATATTCTATCACTGGGTGTGTTTAGTAGTGTTTGTTCAGTAACAGACAGTGTTGATTTTGTCGACTAAAACTATGACGAAAAATGTTCGTGGACTACCTTTTTTCACTGACGAAAACTAAATAAGAACTAAATAAAAACTAAGCTATGATGACTAAAACTAACACTAAATATACTGACAATTTCGTCAACAAATAAACACTAGACTAAAATGTTAGTGAGTGGACCAGTGGAGAAGAGATCCAGTAGAACTAAAAGACTATGCTTTACTACGCTCAGGTGTTGCGCTCTGAAAATAGCAGATCTACAAGCTCACAACGCGTCGCGCTTTGTGTCAACAGGAAGACAGAAAGCCTGCAGCTTGTTAGCTCTCAAATTATTCCGTTTGACAGGAGTGTAAAAAGTAGTGTAAAACACAGAAGTACATTTTGAAATACTGTAGTGTTAAACATGTCAGTCTCTTCATCTGTTATAATCTGGCATCCTCTTCTTCTCTTGCCCCTGGCAGCCCCTCCCACCTACCAGACAACTCAGAATCCAAGTTTCTCAGTGTCACAGTCTGCAGAAAAAGACAGAATAATACCCACTTCTTCTACACCCCTTTCCACACCGCAAGCTCCGACACAGGGTAGGCCTATAAAATATAGCACTCTACCATCTCCTCCTTGCAAAACTAGTTGTACAGTATATATAATATAGCTGCAAAGCAGCAATTTGGGGGTTCAAGCCAAAATGGACCGAAGTTGAAAGCGGCAAGGTTTCTAGATGTTTGACAGTTTATTAATAAGAGGTTTTATGACGTTCACACAAAAGCTCATTCATTTATGCCACAACACTGTGCCCTTTTTTCGTCAGCATCATACTGTTTAATTTAAAAAATAGTTTGGGGACATGATTCAACTCAATTGAACTTAATTAAACATTTCAACCTAGTTTGGTGATCAACATTCAATGATTTATTGGCCAAATTTGCACCAGGCCAGTGTTGCATGTGTTGGGAAATGATGGAGCCCTCTATTGGGCAATTAACAAAGTAATTCACACATGGTTCAACAGTGTTATGAAACATACTGAGTTAATAATGGTTAGCCAAACAATTCTTAATTGACACTATAGTCTGAATTGCTTTGCCCATTCATTGTAATTGTAGTGACCCTAGTGGTCAATTTGAAAGAACTTTGAGGGTATTTACTGTATGTCTAGACATATCCTGTAAGTTCTGTGATGATTGGCTCAATGGTTGTTGACTTTGGTCTGTTGATGTCCTGAGCCTCGCTCTTTTTAAGTCAATATCTTAAAAATAAGACAACAAGCTATATCTGTTTTTAAATGCTTATATGATCTACAGAAAATCTCGTAGCAATTGGACGTAGGGTTTAAGAGGAGATGTGTTTAAATGTAATTGGCAATAAATCCAGTCAGTTTTACTTTAGTAGTAGGGGATAGATGGTTGTCACTGGCAAGTTTTGTGTAAATTGGTAATTTAAAATGTCTAAATTTAACCTTTGATTATAGAGCCATCATATTTAACCTTTGAAAAGCTGTGGGAAGCTGTGTGCCACACTTGTTTTGCAAGTATGGCACACAGCTTCCCATCATTGGTGAAATTGTCATGTCTCTACCATTTACAGGCACATGGAGAAAACTCTGCACCAATTCAATAGGGTTTTGGGCCTTTGGCTTGAACCCCTAACAAGGGGGGAAACATTGTCTTTCTTTTGATGTTGTAAAAGTAGAGCCCACAAGAGAGACCAAAAGTGCAGATCCAACGTGTAGAACTACCAGCAGTGTCGACACCTCAACATCAGCAGCAGAGAAAGAGTCCTTTGCTGATCAACAAAGCACAGCCACTGTAATCACAGGTGAGGTTGACTGATTACCTCCCTGTCTATTGTCACCAAGTTCTACTTCACTCTTCTGCTTTCTCAGAATGCAAAATTGTCACCCAATTGAATTGATCTTAACCCTTTAAGACCTGAGGCGATTCTTAATTTTTTTTTCTAAATCCTAACGATTTTTCAAAAATAGCAGATATGCAAGCTCATAGCGTGGCACTCGGTGCCGCGCTATGAGCTTGTATATCTGCTATTTTTGAATAGCCAAAGAAATCTAAAATGACACAGATGCGTTCCAGGTCTAAATGGGTTAATGTCTGACAAGCTCAAATAGAAACAGACATCTATATACATTTCACTGCTGTATTCTGATCTCTTGCCCTCACACTACTGTATGCTTATCTTCACTGTGACTGTAACTGTATTCCGGTGTATTGTTTGGAATTGTTTTCCAAAACTTAATATACTGGGTGCTCAGTAGCCTGATTGTATTACATTCCAAGGATCCCCATCAACTGCTTTTCCTCTATCGCAGCAACATGCTTACATTTTTCAGCAGCCAAGTAATATATCTGCAAACTCGAGACCTTTTGGTGTCATTCATCATTTTTAGCTTCAATCAGGTCTCTCACATATAGATCCAAAGAGTTCTGAAAGGGTGTGAGTGAGGAGTGAATGACTGCAATTGCGCTTTATCTGACTTTACTATGAGATCGTCTATCCTGTGATCCAGGCATTTTTTGTCCATTTCTGTGGCATTTCTATGGGCCAATCAGAATGTTGATCTTTTCTGCTAGAAGACACTCTCTACCCTTGACCTTGGTGAATGTGTCTAACAAATCTTGTTTACGGTTACACTTCACTTTATTTGCTCAGGCTAAAGTTGCCCAAGAATGATTGTCCATAGCGGTGTTTGTAGGTTGAATTGCAGTTAGCTATGTCACAAAATGTTAGTTGACTGTTATACTCTGATAGGCTGCTAATACATTTGCCAGTGTAGATGATCAAGCCATGGCCCGGACCCCCCATGCAGAGACTGCAGCACTCTGAGAGCTTTTATCTGACAGTCTGTTACTCTGTGTGTGTGTGTGTGTGTGTGTGTGTGTGTGTGTGTGTGTGTGTGTGTGTGTGTGTGTGTGTGTGTGTGTGTGTGTGTGTGTGTGTGTGTGTCTGTGTGTGTGTGTGTGTGTGTGTGTTCTTGTGAATGCCAGGTTTGAGTGTTGTAGGAATACTGGTATTTGCCATGGGGACTGGCCTGGGGATTTTCTTGTGTAAAAGGTAAGCTTGCACAGTTGAAAGGTGGTTAACCAAAAAGTTATCAGTCAATACCTGTATAAACATTCTACAGTGGGCCATAATGTATTATGGTTAAAATGTTAAAATATTATTGCCTGTATGTCTCCATTCTTTCCGAAGAAGGAGGACACATAATAATGGCCCGACTGCAGATGAACAGGTGCCCATGAATCCCATTCCGGAGAATGCACCATCTGACCCCAGCGACTAGCATACACTCCTTACCAATGGGAACTGTTCTTAGACATGAAGGATTTTCAATTACAGCTGCTACACAGCAATGGTTGGGGCCGGGCAATTTGAGAAGGAAATGGAGCAAGACCAGATGGACAATAGCAAGAGCAAGGCAAATGAGAAATACAAGAGGGTCAATCTGCAGAACTGTCTGGATCAAAATGTTCATTATACCTTGGAAGTTATTCGTCTCTTATTCCACTGTATGTTTTAGTTAGTTAACCAGAGAAAGTTTGACAGGACTGGATCTAATGGCAAAGTTTTGTTGATGGTACCAACATGCTAGGTTCACAGGGCCTGGTATCGAACCCAGAACCTTGTGACTTAAAGGGCCTTAGGGATTGCACTACTGACAGAGCGAGTCAGGTGCACACCATGCTAGTTACTGTTCAGTAAATGGATTTAGGGAGAAGAAATATAACCAAGAAAAAGTGTATTGTTTAAGGGTCTCTTGCATTACTCAAGCCTGATACCACAGTATAAAACTCATGTACACCCTCAGTTGACATGATCAATTGCTGTACTAAATATCAGCAAACCAATTTGACCAATTTTAACTAATTGAGATTGTCTTTGTGATCATCAACAAGGAGTGGATTCACCACACCTGCAATTTAGTTCAGTTCAAATCACCTGCAAGTGTGAGAGAGAAGACAGAGATGTAGAAACGTATTAAATTACAATCTTGTTTTTAAATCACGTCTCTAATCCACAATGCCTGAGTAGGCATTAGCATGTTTATTCTGCATCACCCAGGGTTCATATTCGAAACCTTAGACACTAAGGGCAAGTCATGAATTCATTGAGCTACTTGTCAAGTGAGAAGTCACAGATGGCGTCATACTATGCGACTTAAAACTGAGATTATAGTGTTCTATATAGTTAGGCTACTGGCTTTTACCACGGTAAGGTGGGTAGGTCTAGACCAAGCTTTCCATTTAATCCATACATTAGTTTAAAAGGTGCACAGGCATTGATTTAGGGTCATGAGTTGTGTGTGGCAAACTAAATAGACAAAACCAGCCTGAAGGAGCCACGGGTTGAACCAGTGACTTTTTCCACAGACTGCCTTTATACCTCCTGCACTACTGCCACCCTAATGTGAATGTGAGTGAATGAAGTCCATGATCTAATCAATCAAATTCAGTGTTGGTCAGAATTGTACTCACAGCTGTGTAAAGCTGTGAATAATGCTGAGGGATTATGGGTATTTTAGTTTGACTTTGATACTGTGGTGCATGTAACCGTCCAATTTAAGGTACCTGTACATTTCTTTACTCAGATAGGGGATAATGGCAAAAAATCCCAAATGAAATGAAATGTGTTTATACTGTGAGTAGTTGTTGTAGTTGTAGTTGTGAGAAACATGAGAAAGATTGGCTCCTGACTAAAGTATCAGAGAATGCATTACGTTTTTTTCCTTTTATAAAGTGTAGTCTGTGTTCAATTTATATCCCTGCCAGACTACAGGCATTGGAAATAAGCCATGCTACTTTCTCGCAATATCCTGATTTATTATGCATACTGTAAATATATATTATTGTATTTTAACTTGGAAATAAACTCAATTAGTCAACTCTTTACACTGATGTCTTTTCCATAGATTGAAATGCAGATGCAACTTTAATCACCGTTCCTATTGAAACACTAGCCAGTTGAGCAGTTTTTGTTAGCCAATAACAAACTCTCTCTCGTCGTCACTTCTCTTGCCATCTTGATCCACATTTTGGTCTTATGAGACAGTATTTTAAACTGTATACATGCCAGAGCATGATAGGACATGATAGGACAGTGCACAAAGCAGTGCACCTAAAGAAGCATCTGTATTTATGTTTACCCACTCATCAATTATGTCAGCTTTACTTCAAAGGAGGTGAAATTGATATTTTGTATTATTTTTTAACACTATACATTTTAAGCTGAGTTGTCAGTCCTGATTTGATGAAATTGGTGTCCCACCTGAAAATGTATTCTGTTTATTAAAGAGCTGTAGAGATGGGGAGAGCCCAACAAACACTAAAGCAATGGTTACTATCAGAAATATAGTGTTAACAAAACAAACAAAAAACATAACCAAAAGAATATCAACAACTTGAATCTTTGATGTAATTGACACTTTGAAGAGATCTCGTATAGATGTCACGTGTATTGTGTACCATGTTCTCAGAAGGTTGGGTTATATGAAGGTTGATTCATGGGACTGAACCAGGAACCTTTCAGCCCCTCTAACCTGAAGATCATATTGCCATATAGGCCATATAAATATCCCCCTGGGAGCAAATAATGTATGTGTGGTGCATCGGTCACCAACATGCTTTAACATGTACAGTAGCAGACTAGCAGCACAACTCACTGTCCTGTGTTCTAGACCTAAACCAACCTGCAGCTCTAGCCCATTAACTCTTTGACTGCCAGAGTATTTTCATAAAGTACTCCCCAGTGCCAGCAATTTTCGTGTTTTTTATTTTTATATTTTGTAAATTTTCATGAAAATATATTATCAGAGAGCTTTTTTTAAAGACAGCGCACAAATCCGCCACTAGAGAGCAGCACATGACAGCTTGATCAGCTGTCATGACAGCTCGCACTCCACACACAGTGTCAAAGAGAGAAATACATCAAAACAGATGTGACGTGGTCCCAGATTGTCCGATCGGACAAAATTACGATGCGATACACGACGGCGATGACTGATCGTCACCCAGACCATAGATTATAGAAGAGAACCTGTCCGTTCGTTTGTTATACAGTGTGAAAAAACGTTTGTTTACCTAATCTGGACGAAAATGACCGGGGGAAAAGAATCAAAAACCGGAAACGGAACCCAGGTCATGAAACCGGATGCAGATGTGGGTGAAGTAAGTGGAACTCGAAAATAACATTGAATTTTAAGCAGCATAGCGCGATCAGAGATTAAACAATGAACGCGAGTTCAACGCGTCAATGGCGTGGGTGGATTAAGTAGTAATTGACGTGTTTTCGAGTCAATGGCGTTTATAGAGTTAAGACCTGAAGCCGATTCTACAAATGTCTTCTAAATCCCAACAGTATTCTGAAAAAAACTATGTTTCTATATCAGTGGCTTTTTCATGTCAAGGACCCCCAACATGATATGTATTTGGCCGCCGACCCCCCATCTCAAAATATTTTGTTCCAGGGTCCCCCAGAAGCAAAGATTTGAGTTACAAATGTTCGCTTTAAAAGAGTATATATATATTCAAAGATTTGCACACATTTTCATCATTTTTCAAGAATAGCCAAAGTGTAAAATAATGCGATTTAGCTCAAATCACAAAGTGACACAGATGCGTTCCGGGTCTTAAAGGGTTAACAGGAGGCTAAATGAAACAAAACAAGTCAGCTTTCACTCTTTTTTAGTTCAAATAAAAACAAACACAGGACTGAAATACTCCATTGGAGCAATTGGCATTACAGAAATGTTACACATTATACCTCTAAAAGTCAAAACATCCAAACGTATTTACAGTACATTATAGACCCTGGCATAGGCAGCCGGCAGCGCCGGGTTCTCGTCTGCCTCAGGCTGCTCGAATATCCTTTCCGTCTGCAGGAAAGCAGTAGAGCCGATGCGTCGCCACACACACCTCTCACACAGTGGGCCCCCAACATCCACAAGGTCTGTCTGGTAGGAAAAACAAGACTTTTAACATTGTCGTCTGCCTCAGGCAGATCTGAAACATGAGTATCTGGGCGACTTTCAGACTTCTTTTTGACCTTTGAAGCAGTGTTTCTCAACCAGAAAATGCATAATTAAAAAAAACGTGTCATGAAACAATCCAACAAGCCATCTAGTAAAAACAGGCATAGCCCCAACATAATGGTAGGGGAAACACTGGCAAAGATTACTGCAGTACCTATGTACTGCATATAAGAGTACTAATACGACAGTGGGGAAATTCAGTTTATAATAATAATATCCGATTTATATAGCCCTTTTAAAAAAAAAGGTACTCAAATTCGCTTTTCAAAACAAAATAAGTTGTAATGTAAGGTTGATTGCAAATCTGTGTGTAAGAAACACAGCTGCGGCAAATCACATTAATAATGGGTGCGTTAGATTTTATGTGCGTCTGTACGGTCTATGATGCCTGCACATTGGCATGTCCTTGGCTCTGGACACGCCTATGAAAATGTAACACAGTCATTATTAATTTGTTTGGTGCAGCTGTGTTGCTTACTAGTCCGCCATGTTTTTCATCTGCTGTAATTTTTAACCTTAAATGGAAAACAAACTACAAAATCAGCCTGGGGTTTCATTCCACTTTAAGACCGGTATCAGATCAAAAAACAAACGACATACCCCACTCTACTATAAGATAAACTGAAGGCATGAGTGTGTGTGCATGTGTATGCGTGCTTACATATCTCATTGGCCGTCTGCACATGGCAAAAGCTGAATCGGTCATGATAAAGTTTTCACATTCTCGGACAGAGCAGGGTAGAGGCTGGTCCTCTTGCATCACGGAGCTGATCATTTCTGCCTTGAGGAAATACTCCTGGAGAAAACAAGGAAGGCAAAGGCATGTCAGGTATGATGATGGGGGACCGTGGAGATTTGGAAGTGGAGAAAGAGCTTGTGCTCATTTCTCTGTTGTAGGTGTGATTGGAATGGTTTAATTCATAAATGATCTTTGCCCAGAGCTATGGAGAGAGTGCGTTATGCCACTCCCTTAGACTTATGTTGTAAATGAAGAATATACATACAGTACGTATCAATTGGGTTGATGTACAGGAATTTGTTTCGGTGTGCTGAGAGATACAACAAAAAGAATGGGGAAGTAACTTGCCGTCGGGCGACCAACAGTTGCAAACACTACTGTATTGTTCCAAACACTGAATTCTCAGTGGGTGTTGATGAAGCACACACTATGCATAGTGTCACGGCAAGATGAAAGAGTGTCACACCGCTCTTAGGGATGCAAGGGGGGATGCAAGGGGTTAACCCAGGGGTGGGCAGCATGTATTTCCAAAGGGCCGTACTGACTTCGATAAAGTGAGTCACAGTGAAGGGCCACACATTGTACAATTGAATTGAAACACATGGTGCTGAATTATGTTAAAACTGCATGAATTTGGTAGATATGCCAGACTACTTCACAATAAGGTCCTTGCTTTCACAACAACAATTTTCATTTACAAAATGTTAATTTTTTCTTCTTCTTTTTTACAGCTGTACTGTGCTGTATCATGCTGGTGTACTCAAAGGTTATACTTACATAAAACAATCCACGTCAATGTCGTATCAACTTTTAAATGAGCCTATACATTTATATAGTATCTTATCTGAAATGCACCACTCCCATTAGGTCACTAATAAAACACATTGCATAATTTATCATAATGGACTCAAGGTTGACTGTTTCACTGTTACATTATAAAGTAAAATTAATAATTTACTTGTTAGCTTGTATTTAGTCTTGCATAGATATTGCATAGACGATCTGAGATCTCTGCCTAAGGATACGTCTGGTGACATCTAAATTCAATGTAGGGCAAAAACACATTTTATATATAATATATACAGTATACACACACACACACACACACTGTATAAAAAGGCGGAAAAAGGTAAATTTCTAGCCCTGATGTCGATAATGTGGTGGAATGAAAAAGAAAACAAATGCAAGGGTTGAAGCCATGAAAAACACATAAAGATAGGGTGTGGGTGGTGGAGGTCTGAGTTGGACACCTACCCCAGCCTGAGTGAGGATATGACCGACGCTATTGCTGACGATCAGGTTAGTCTTGGCACGGGTCACTGCCACATACAGTAGGTTCCACTCATCTACTGCAATCTTACCTATGGAGGAACAAACCGGGTAAAGATGATGGAGTTGAGGGACTGGAAAAATGCTTAATTTTGACTAGATTGTACAGACTAAACACTGTGTGAACTGAAGCTTAATATCACAGGATAAAAAGAAAGATGGGAAACAAACTCTGTGGGTGAGGGGAGAGAGAGAGAAACAAAAACAAAAATCACAGGTGGATATTTATTAAAACCCCAAAATGAAAGGACAAAATCATGACAGCAGGCACAAATGCAAGTAATATTAGCTATGGAAATAATCTGGACACCATGACAACATGAGGGTAAGAAAGAAATCAAAATGCATAATAATAGCACCCATTCTTGAGAATCGGGACAAAACCTTTTTTTTTAAAATATATATATTCTTCAATTATGCCGGGAAAATATATTTTAAAAGTCGTAGTGAGTTGACAATTTATTTTTCAAAGTTGCTTAGGTTCTATTAATGCTAATAGAATTACACTTTTTTTTTAATTAAATTTAGAAGGACTGACGGAGTTGACATGTTACGGTTGGGACACACCAGATAGTAATATTATTTAGTGCATTTAGCAAAAAATAGAAAGCTTACCAGAGCTTTCCCGCCTTTTTTTTAACCGGGAAATGAGACAGGGGACCTTAGAATATAGCTACAACCTGTTTAGGCCTGATTAAATTATGTTTTTGTAGAAAACAGTTTTATTTTATTTTATTTATATTACTTGTACATTCTTACATGTTATCAATACATTATAGTTATATATAGTTACATATTAGGTTTTTTTATGCTTTATTCTCAAGAATGGGTGAGTCATTAGCAGAGAAACTGCTAAGATCAGCTCCTGATTGATCTCTCAATTAATTTATGTATGACTTCATCTGTATTACAAATGTCTATGATGAAGTCTCTGAATTATGCACACAAAAACACAGACATGCAGTACAAACACACACACACACACACACAAACATGGACATAATACCCACTCCATGAGATGCCGGCCCAGCGTGGAAGGTTGTGTCTGGCAGAGGGAACCTTGGCGAAGTCATCAGTGATGATCACAGTGTCAAACTCCAGACCTTTGGCCTTGTGGACTGTTCCCAGGATGAAGTCTACAACGAGAGAAATGTGACGTGCCAGTGAGGGAGTGTTTAGCCCATTAAAGGAGAATTTTGGACTAAAGTTTTATTACCTTTTCTATGATGTTATGATATCTTAGGTAGCTATTAACACATCGGGTGCCAAACACGGTCTGAACCGTGTTTGCGCAGAGTAGCGGTCCGGTGCCGAACACGGTCCAGACCGTGAAATATGTCTTTTTGTTTTTTTCGTTTTTCTCCACACGGGCGGGGCTAGAGCAGCTCTGGGAGTACCCATTGTGATCTTGAGAAGGATAGGCCAGATAGATCACCGGAAAAACAAAAACATGGCTGCCATCCACTTCCTGTCTATTTCCTTCTTTAAAACACCTATATCTCCGAATCTGTTTCCGGTGGGGAAAACCGGTCATGCGCGATGCGCGATCCCCCCCCATTGTAACTCGCGAGTGAAATGTTATCGTTCCAGGCTGTAGCCAGGGTCATCGCGCAACATGAATGGATGTTTTTTTTTACATGGATTTGCTCCTCGTGGAGTCTAGAGCTTTAAACAGCAAAGCGCAGTCAATGGGGAGAATGCTGGCACCCAACGTAAGTTGTTATGAAAAAATGCTGGCACCCAATGTGTTAACACATCGGGTGCCAAACACGGTCTGAACCGTGTTTGCGCAGAGTAGCGGTCCGGTGCCGAACACGGTCCAGACCGTGAAATATGTCTTTTTGTTTTTTTCGTTTTTCTCCACACGGGCGGGGCTAGAGCAGCTCTGGGAGTACCCATTGTGATCTTGAGAAGGATAGGCCAGATAGATCACCGGAAAAACAAAAACATGGCTGCCATCCACTTCCTGTCTATTTCCTTCTTTAAAACACCTATATCTCCGAATCTGTTTCCGGTGGGGAAAACCGGTCATGCGCGATGCGCGATCCCCCCCCATTGTAACTCGCGAGTGAAATGTTATCGTTCCAGGCTGTAGCCAGGGTCATCGCGCAACATGAATGGATGTTTTTTTTTACATGGATTTGCTCCTCGTGGAGTCTA
This sequence comes from Gymnoscopelus braueri, assembly GCF_963280865.1. Lineage (NCBI taxonomy): Eukaryota > Metazoa > Chordata > Actinopteri > Myctophiformes > Myctophidae > Gymnoscopelus > Gymnoscopelus braueri. Next base: position 25,128,011 of record NC_137625.1, read on the forward strand.
GAGCTTTAAACAGCAAAGCGCAGTCAATGGGGAGAATGCTGGCACCCAACGTAAGTTGTTATGAAAAAATGCTGGCACCCAATGTGTTAATAGCTATTAAAATATGTGATCTAACCTAAGGCCTATCCGCTCACCTTTTAAGCTGTGGCGGACCAGGGGTGGAGTTATGACATTTTTCTACTGTACCATTCATCCTAAGATATCATAGAAAAGGTAATAAAACTTTAGTCCAAAATTCTCCTTTAACCCATGAAGACAGGGGACGCATATCTGTGTTCGCTTTAAAAATAATAATATTTTTATTTTAATATATATATATATATATATATATATATATATATATATATATATATATATATATATATATATATATATATATATATATATATATACATATACACACACACATACAAAGATTTTCACCAAAACGATTTTTCAAAAATAGCAGATCTACAAGCTCATAGCGCGGCACCGAGTGCTGTGCTATGAGCTTGTATATCTGCTAAAGCCTTGCCATGGTGCAACTCCAAAGGTGGACAAGAAATCAAAAATAATTGCTCCATTGATTAGAAATTGATAATTCAAAATATGCTCCTCATTGACTTACTCAAAATCACTCTTTTAGCACATAAAATGCAAACCAAAGTTGATTCAGACAATATAGAACATCACCAAACCCAGAACTGTTTGTGTTTTTAATAAAAATTTTAACTTCCTGTTGATTTTGCTATTTATGTTAAGAAAAACCCGGACTGTATCCACGGATCCGGATCTTCAAATAGTAAAATCAACAGGAAGTTGACATTTTTATTTAAAAAAAAACTATACAGTACTGGGTTTGGTGATGTTCTATATGGTCTGAATGAGCTTTGTTTGTGTTCGTTTATAGGCTAAAAGAGTGACTTTGAGAGCTGTTCTACCCTACAATGTAAGTCAATGAGGAGCATATTTTGAATTATCAATTTCTAATCAATGAAGCAATTATTTTTGATTTCTTGTCCACCTTTGGAGTTACAGCATGGCGAGGTAAGTCAGGTAACTTACACAACCCAAACCTCTACCAAAGTGGTCTTGCCCTTTAATGGCTTAAGAGTGTGCCGTGTACACACTGGGAGTATGTGTATGCTTCCTGGGAACACATGCATGCATACCTGCTTTTCTCATTTCACCCTCAAAACAGTTGTTGAGGCGTTCCACCAGTTCGGGGATGCGTTTGGTGTACTTTTCCACCACGGTCACTTTGGCCGCTAACTCGAGGTCCTCTGTCTGCTCAGCGTATTTCTTCAGGCCGTGGAACCCCCCCATTTTAGAGGTGAGGAAGATGCTGATGAAGGGGTCTTTAATGACTTTAGAATGAGGAAGGGAATAAAGGGGAATATAAATACCACAAAACCATTCATTTGGTGATAAAATGAAGCAATGTGAGTGAGTGTGCCTCACTTGGTTTTGACTGCATTAGGTTCCATATATTCAGAATGGTGTTCAGGCTTTCTCCAATGCGTCCCTGGGAGATAAGAAATTACAATTAACACATTACAATCAAGGTATTTAGCTGACGATCTAATCCAGAACAATTTACAAGTGCGATATCGGAGTAAATAAGAATATTAGTGTGTGTGTGTGTGTGTGTCTGTCTGTCTACTGTTATCTGAGATACTTCTCATTGTCTGTACCTGGATTTACATGAGTTTCTTGTGTATAGAAATGGTGTTGTATTATATTCATTTTAAAATAAATTCATGTAAAAGGGTCAATAGGGTTCTTCCTGCAGTCGGGTCAGGGTCACTCAAGTGGTTCATCTTCCAGGGAGCATGAATGCATTCAGCAAGTCTCATGACAATCCACCATTAGATTTTTGTCTTGGGTGCAATATATACTTTCCCCATTTTCAACTGTTTTTATTACATTTTGACACTTGCTTTGGCAATGTAAACGTATGTTTTCTCATGCCAATAAAGCTCCTTTGAATTTAAATTGTGTGCAAGTGGAAATAGAGGAAAATGGGCAATGGGATCACCAACATCAGTATGGTTCATCCTCTGAAGAGCGTGAAAGTGCACAGCAAATTCCCTGTCAATCCAGCAAGTAGTTTTCAATTGTTTCTACCTTTGTTTGAGACCAAAACTCAACACTTACTTACATTGAAATGCTGATAATGTAAGTAAAATAAAATGTGGACTCAATTTAGCATTTCTGCTGATATGGGATATCAACACTGACAAACCATTGAGCGTGTCTATGTGTGTTCATGTGGATGGGGCAGGATTCTTACTCCAACAAAGTGAATCCTGCAGCGGGGGTTGGCATCGGTGAGCTTCACGGCTTCACTGAACATGCCGACGTTAGTGCGGGACAGAATAGCCGTCTTCCCCTGCACAGACACGCCTCCTGATCCATTCATCGCAGCAAGTGGGTATGTGCTCTCGTCACAGAACCTACCTGTGGGTGGACGGGTAACACACAGGGAGGAACAAACACACACACACACACAAGGACATGTGCGAGCAAGGCACACAGGCACATAGAAAAACTGTCAGAATGTTTTGCGGTTTTCAATAACATTAACACAAAATAACCAAAAATAGCAACAAGTACCTGGCTGGTTTCCTCCCACTAGAATCTTCTTCTTGATTCTCTTGCACACTCTGAGAATGGTAGCGGCTACGTAGGCAATTTCAGCACCAAACCTAAAACTCTGGAAAGAGGATTAGCAAATTAGAGATTAATTATAGAGTAAATACAGGACAGTTTCACTTTAGTTTTCACCTTACTTTAACGTCAGTTTATGGTTTAGGAGTCAGAGTGAGAGGGCCATTTCAAATCAACTCCATGTTTAGTGAAATGCCCATTCAATGTAGCATGAGAATGTTTTGTGGTGTGTGTGTGTGTGTGTGTGGTGTGTGTTCACCTGTGTCAGGTAGTAGAGGTGAGTGTGTTCCACCATGTGCAGTGCGTTGACCGCCCCCCTGAAGGTGTAGATCTGCTGGTGGGGATCTCCAACCAGTATCTTCCCGCAGGGCGGAGACAGCAAGATGTCCAAGATGGCTGGGAAGGAAATTAATCCATTTAGACCGGGAACGCAGCTGTGTGTCACTTTAAGATTGCTTTGGGCTATTAAAAAATAGCACATATACTATGAACTTGTAGATCAGCTATTTTTGAAAAACCGTGAAAGTTTGTGCAAATCTTTGAATATATATAGATGTAATTTTTGTAACTAAAATCTTTGCTTCGGGGGATCTCTGGAACAAAATATTTTGAGATGTTTCAGTTTTTTCATATTTCAACAAAACATGTGAGGCAGAAAAGTGAGGAAAAAATTGTAATAGCGAGCCAAGCTTTCTGTACAAGTGTGTGTTAGCAGTACAGTAATGATACCTGGAGTGCAGTCCTGCGCCTCGTCTATGAAAATGACATCAACGGACATATAGTCGGAGAGGCACGGATTTTGCAGCTGCCAACACTTCAGATAACCTGATGAAAAGAGAGCACTGTTAAAACCTTCAAACCTTTCTTTCTTTCATTTGCCAGCGATGAATAGGGCTGTCACGATTACAGATTTAAGTTTACGATTAATTGTCACTCAAATGATTGCGATTAACGATTTAATTGTGTGTTTGGCCATTGAACATTGGGGAACATATGAATAAAAACTATCTTTTCCGTTTGCCTTTTAGGCTTCCCAATAAAAAAATTGCACAGGGCAGATTTGACAAATAACTTAAATATACAAAGAAATTATTGACATGTATAATAATTTTATAGATGTAAAAATAACAGAAATAGCTGATCTACAAGCTTACAACACGTCACAAAGTGATGCGTTGTAACCTTCTAGATCGGCAACGATTATGACGATTATGCAAAAATAATTGCGATTAGACTATTATGTAATAATTGCGACAGGCCTAGCGATGAACACTGCTCGTATTGCCGACTTACCGTCATGAGTCATTTTATAGCCGGCTTTACTTTTTTCGCTGGGATTCCTCATTTTGTCCCAGATCCTCTGCGCGTCTTTCACATAGCCCTGCAATTTCACAGAAATTCACCGTTACCTGTGTGTACCAGTGTTGATTTTGTCGACTAAAACTATGACGAAAAATGTTCGTCGACTACCTTTTTTCACTGACGAAAACGAAATCAAAACTAAATCAAAACTAAGCTACGATGACAAATAAAATAAAAACTAGACAAAAATGTTAGTGAGGGACTAGTGGAGAAGACATCCAGTAGAACTAAAAGACAAGTCATTTTATGTTTGATTGCGCTCGGGTGTTGCGCTCTGAAAATAGCAGATCTACAAGCTCACAACGCGTCGCAGCGCGACTCGCTGTGAGCTTGTAGATCGGCTATTTTCACCATGCAACCAAGTGTAAAATCAGCCATTACGACGTCATCAAGGCACCGCCAAGATACATTTCAGTCGACTAAATCAACTGTAGTTTTAGTCTTAGACTATAATCTTATGATATTTAGTCGACTAAAACTAGACTTCAGATGACTAAAATATGACTAAAACGAAAAAAATTTTTTTTTCAAAAGACGAAAGATGATTAAAACAGAATAAAATGTATAATAAATAAATACATTTGCTGTCAAAATCAACACTTGTGTGCACTCACAAGTGCACTAGCAGGACAACCAGTGTTGTTTACCACCAGGATGTCATACTTTTGACTCTGCATGCGTTTGGGAATGTGTTGTGTGGGGGGTGTGTTGTTGTGGGAGTAATGTATATATTTGTGGATGTTCTTGCAACGTGTGCATCTTTGTAAGCACCCTAATTTTGTGGTCGTCCACGGTTTCGATGACTCCCTTGTTGTTTTTGCAGGTGGGAGGGACATGGCTGGCGTTGACACGTCTGTCTGCTGAGGCCATGTAAGCGTTGATAGTCTGAGCCACAACCTTGCCATTGATGAATCCACCACGGCCTTTAGGCAGGCAATAGTTGACGGTCAACGCCTTCAGGTTAGAGCCCAGCTTCTTCTGGTATCTGTTGTAGGGAAGCAGAGACAACATGACTAGGGGCAGGAAAACAACTTTTCAACCACTCGACTTCAAATGATCAGAGCATGTTCACTAGCACATTGGTTCTCAAAGTGGGGTCTGGGGACCCAAAGGGGTCCTTGGGGGGGTTCCAGGGGGTCCCCAGCAAAATGTGTTAATATAGAGTCACAATAATTTGAACCACATTAACCTTTTATATTTTGGCTATTCAAAAATAGCAGATATACAAACTCATAGCGCGAGCTTGTAGATCTGCTATTTGTGAAAATGTGTGCAAATCTTTGAATATATTGTTTTAAAGCCAACATTTGTAACTAAATCTGTGCTTCTGGGGGTCCCTGGAACTAAATATTTTGAGATGGGGTCCGCGGCCAAATACACATAATTTTGGGGGTCCTTGACATGAAAAAGATTGAGAACCACTGACATAGAAATATACTGTAGGTTTTTCATAAAAAGACATTTGTAGAATCAGTTTCAGGTCTTAACTCTTTCACTGCCACACTTATTTCAGACTGTGTCGTCCCAGTGCCAGGAAAAAGGTGCATTTTTCCTCCTTTTTTTTTTTAACATTGAAGTGAATGTAGCAGCAATTTTTTGGATAGCGTTATCTCCTAGTTCCTTTGAGATAACAAACAAAAAAAAAACCCAAAAAATAATAATAATATTTTTTTCAATTTAATTTTTTTTTTTTTTTTCGTCTTTCCGTCATTGGCCATGATAGCCATAGAGCCATCGGACGGGAATTCCCGTTTTTGGCAGTTAAAGAGTTAATGGTTAGAGAAAGATACAATAGGGAAAGGGATGGAACTGGGGACTGACATTTTGCCCACAGCACCGAAGGCCATGGAGTGGATAGTCCTGCAGGCCACGTTGCTGGGGAAACGACGCTGTGCCTCTTCGGCCACTGACTTGTTGAAGGCCACGTAGAGGAACTTCAGGTGTGGCCTTTGTTCGGCATACCTCACCAGGGTGGTGGTCTTCCCGGTACCTGAAACACATCAATATACCGTCCCGTCAGTCGGACCTCTAGGTTCATGCTCTTTTCAGAACATACTTCATAAATATCACCGAGAGGTTTTTTCATCATACAGGATTGAACCATTTGTGATGTAAGATGTCCATTGTGCATTGTGGCTCACTCACGCTAAAAGATACGGCAAATAATTAAGTCTCTTCATATATTGATAGAAATAAAATAATAGTGTAGTGGAGCTGAAAATGTACAAATATGAGTTATATAATGCTAATCTGATAACTAACTGTAAATATAAATTTTAGACATTTAGACGATGCTCTTTTCCAGAACAACGTGGCATGAACACTAGTCAACAAACTACACATTTGTAGTCTGAAGAGGTGATTTTTCAGACTGCCGCAGACAATGGGGATTGAGTCTGCAGTCGCATTAAGGGACTCGGAAACGGAGGTGATATAACTACAAATTGACGGATTGTATGTAGATGTAAACATGTTGCACCAAAACTTTGTTCAAACTGACATAGTTCATGAATGAAGTATGACACATGGCATCGCATTAGGAGGCGGACATGGTGCCTGTACCTGCAAAGGCCATGATCTTGACCACGTGGTCGTTCCCGATGTCATGGCTTAGGATCTGATGTTGCTCATGGGTCACGGGAAGTTGGGGCCTAATGGCAGGAAACACGCACAACACCACAAGCAAAAATCTATTATACAAAACAACACAAACAAAAATCTATTATACAAAACAACACAAACAAAAATCAATTATACAAAACAATAGTACAATATCTGATCTTGAATATAGGATTAATGAAAGATGTGGACACATTTGTGACATGTTTATCTTGAGCGGGGCTCAAGATAGCCATGTCGGTCGGTCCATCACAGCGCATCTTGAAACAGACTTGTCAGATTGCCATGAAATCTGCTGTGCACCGCCACCTTCATGAACGCCAGAGGATTTGATTACCATAATGCCTTCCCTCTAGTGCCAGCCCAAGGCCAGAATTTACAGTTACACATACAGTAATCTCTCCACATCTATTGAAAAAACTAGACGACACTAAATGTGCACAGCCAGGATGATTCATTCTAGGCAATATGGCGTTTAGCGAGGCCAATAACTATAACCTTTTATTCAAAAAAGGTTTGTTGTGCAATCCATAAACCTTCCAAATCAAATTAACAAAAGCCCTGTATATCAATGCCTTTGCAACCTCACCCTTTGTGATTGGTGTAGATTGGAGTGGGCGCATTCTCCATCAGGTGAAGTACATAATAAATATTGTAGTGCAACCTGGAGAAGACATGGGAAAGAGTAAGGGTGGGGATGTGAAATAATTTTAATATATTATTATATTATTCATTCATTTATCATTTTAGCCGTGCTTTCCCTCTATAGTACATAGGGAGAGGCTATTAACCGATTTTTACTGTTGAACACGATTTAAAAGCAATACTCTACTCAGGTCCAAAAACTAAATGTAGAACTGAAAACATTTTTTATAATTCAGTTGAGGAGCCTTGCAGACAGAGGTTCTACAGCCTACATAGATGTTTAAAGATGTAGCATTTTGTAGCAATTATTATCCAAAGAGAAAGAGACATCATTTTTGTTTATCATTTGCTATGTATTATTTGGCTTCAGTATTATTCATGTTTGGAAACAAATACATTTTGGAAAATATAATAAAACCTCTAAATTACAAATGCTCATGTGATTTCATACATCCATAATAGATTTATGCATGATAATCGTGAAAATTATGATTATTTCTCTCACTGTAAAATCGCACCATCACAATCCAGAATCATCCCTAGATGTACACTGTATGTCTCACCTGTTACTGATCCAGATATTGTTCCTATCCATGGCAAGCAGAAACGTGGCCATCTCACTCAGGAACTCTGTTATGGCACTGTGGGTCATGGTGCCCTGGAGGTGACACACCAGTGCCTGCACGTCCTTCACCGTTTCACTCAACACCAAAATCAAAGCCATTGCTGCATAGGCCCTATTAGGACCCTAAACATTGAAAAGACATTTTTTTATTTAGTAAAAGTTAACATTTAAAACTATGTATACACACAGCATGTGAGGGAAAGATGGAAGACAAAATGTATACTTTGTCGCATGCCCTTTTTGACTGAGTGAAAATATGTCAATTTTGTGGAGCGAAAGGGTTGTGCAACGATGAATTAGCCTCAATGCTATGGATTGATGCTCACATTTTGGGGGATATCTGGAAATCTGGATGTGATGCAGGCCTCAGCTTGGGGAAACAGACGATGCCTCTTTACACACTGCTGAACATCGTCAGGCCTCACCCTCTCACCAGGCTGGTGTTGAGCCATCAAGCTGATGAGTGCATACATATAAATCAATAAATACACACACACACAAACATAATGACTTCTTAAAGGAGTTGCAATCACTAAAACATGTTTTTGAGTTGTTAACTGATATCTAGGTGTTTTTGGCTAATGCCAGCCCAGGATGAAACTCATCGTATCCCCTATACATAGTTATACAGTCAAGCCCCTAGCAGGGACCCCCCGGACTCTATAAATGTATGGAAGGATGATTGTTATTGCTTAAAACATGTAACTTTTTAATTTTGTGGGACACAATATGCTAAAACGTTAAGTTCTTAAAAAGGTTACATAGTGCTGCTTTAAGATGATACCGGACTTGTACACCCATGTCCAATACTGTTCACTCTGCTGTTTTCATTTCACTGTACGTGTCTGAGAGCAATGCACCAACCACCAAGGCAATGGTGGCTGATGTCAGACTGTGACAGTTGAGGGGGTGAAGATGGCCACAAAGTAGGCAAACTCAAGACATTTTGATGTGTACATTGCCAAGACTTCTTTCTCCAACACATACTAGTGTGTCTCCATAATTACAAGACAATAGAGAATTACCTGACCAGTTGACAGACGCTCTGACACTGTTGTTTTCTGTCATTCGTTTCGAGAAGAATGCAACTCTCTCCAAGGATCGTCCTGACTGTGGACATGGCACTTTTTTCTCCCATGAGGTACCGGTAGTACCGCTTCTTCAGGGGAACAAACTGCACATGATGGGACACAACACACAAAGACATATTAAGGGTTTTCTCACTTTTCTATGGCCTGAGCTAAAGTAAACCCTATGCTATGGAAAATCCAGACACAGGGGCCGCATCATTCCCGGGGCAGTGTAGGTGAGGCTCTACACCTCAGCAAGCAATCGATCTCACTGGGTCTGGAGAATTGTAGGGAACGGGTTGCTCGGATGATACTGATAAAAACACGTATTTATTATATAGAAAATAATATAGAAAATCAGAGGTCAGGGTTAAAAGGAGTAGTTCACCCCAAAAATTACTTATTTTCTGTCAATTACAAACCCCATGAAACCTTGAATTCATGGTGATTTTATTGTTTTTTTATTGCTGGTCAGAAGGAGACTCAATTGAGTTTCCGCTGGTCATCAAATTATTGGCTAAGGAATGCGACAAAAACTAAAAAAAATCTCCATGAACTCAAGGCTTCATGTGGTGTGTAATTGACAGAAAATAAGTAATTTCTTGGGTGAACTACTCCTTTAAGGTCTTAAGGACGCTCACAGAGCACAACTTGTTTACATTCATTTCACACATACACTTCCTCTGACTGGACAAGAGATGCTCCATTGCTTTCGTTCAAACCTCGTCTCACACCAGTTATCTTAACCTCAGTGTTTATGGGGCTAATGGGGGTCTTAAAGGCCACCCATAGCGCCAACAGGAAGCGTTGCGCTACCATGTGCTGCAGGGAGAACACCACTGAGGGTTGTACATAGACAATTACCCTTTCAAACCCCCATCTCAAAATATGTTGTTCCAGGGACCCCCCAAAAGTTATAAGAGTTAAAAATGTTCACTACGGAAAAACAGCTATTCAAAGATTTGCACACATTTTCACGATTTAAAAAAATAAATAGCAGATCTATCGATCTACCGCGCTATGAGCTTGTATATCTGCTATTTTTGAATAGCCCAAAGAAATCTTAAAATGACACAGATGCGTTCTCGGTCTGAAAGGGTTAACCTATTGAGACCTGTGGCCGATTCTAAAAACCTCTTCTAAATCCTGATCTAAGTTTTCTGAAAAACTATTTATTCACAAAAGAAAAGGGGAAAAACATATGTTGCTATATATTGTACATGCAGAGTAGAAACAACTACCCCAAAAGGTTCCCGGATTGAAAGGTACAGTTACATATACATATAGGGGTTCCCGCCTCCCGGTCTAAATGGGTTAAGGGGCTAACTGTTTTGACGCACACTGTTCGCAGCCAGTGTGTTTAAAAACAACAAGAAACAAAGATAAAAAAAATATATATATAAGAGTTAAAAGAAATAAGAAACGGCCATGATGGAAAAACATGAAAGTCAATCTTAACTAGTGTCACTTACCTTGGGGTCCTGGATGACGTCTTTCCAGCGGTGGCAGACCAGAACGGCGTGGCGGTACAGCTCCTGGGCAGGGAGGAGGCTCAGAACCTTCCTCAGAACTTCCACCGGCAGATCGTCCGCACAGCCCTGGGGCTCCACCAGGTGTCTGCTGCTGCCCAGGAGCCCAAAGTGGGCGTCAGGGAGAGCCTCCACATCAATTTGTGTCAGTTCTTCGTCTACCTGGCTGCCATTTTCTTGGCTCCAAGTCAAGACACCATCGTCGTCAAACTGATCATCATTGTCCCACATTTCTGCCGTTATCCCCTCCAAGTAGTCGGTTTCCTCTTCCTGCTTCATTGCAGCGACTAGGAGACTAATATCATCATCATCGTCATCTTCCTCCTCCTCGTCCACCGTTGGCTTTTTTTGAGGAGTGACTTCTCTGTCGAGTCCTCGTGACTGTGAGGACGTGCACTGCTGGGTGGCGTTTCGGGGGCTGAAACTGACAGCTGAGGTCAGAGAAAATATGTCCTGCTGCTGCTTTAATGGTGTGGCCAGGAGACTCACGTCATCGTCGTCATCATCCTCCTCCTCCTCCTCCTCCTCCTCTGGCCCTTTTTTAGGAGTGAGCTCTCTAGCAAGTCCTGGTGAGGATGTCAACTGCTGGGTGGATTTATTCGGGCTGGAACGAACTACTCTTGTCACGGAAAAGAAGTCGGCAATGCCCTTTTGTCCCTTGTCTGGACTCCCTGACAGCAGTAAGGAAAAAGCAGGGAGAAATCTTTAAATATGCTCAGTGCTAGATCCCAGGATGGGAGGAACCAAAGAATGATGGACTGTTCCCCAGACCAATTAAATGGTGCTTGATGCGGTTTTATTAATCAATTTGAGATACGTATACTCGTCTAGGAATGGGTTTGATGTGGTTATAATAATAATGCTAATGAATTGCATTTTTATAGCGCTTTTCCATGTGCTCAAAGCGCTTTACAATGGTTCATTCATTCCTACGGGGGCATTGGGTGGTTATAGTTAAGAAAAGTGTCGGGGGGGGACAGGGACAACAAATAACTCAATAGCTTATGCCAAATTGTTGAAGCTACTGCTAGTATCATGTCATAAAACATTCAGATTTAGCTTTCTCTGACGTGATTAGATTGTATTCCAAGTCAATTACCAAGTTTCGGTTTCTTTGTGGGTGTCCTGGGATAGAGTCCTCTGTTGGGATCATAATTGTGGCTCCTGTGGTTGACGTTATTATTGGGCTGGGTGAGGGCATCGGTGCCCTCTGAACTTCTCCCCAAACGGCCACACTCCTCGGCACTGAGGTGTCTTCTCTTGGCCTTTGCTGAAAAACAGAGGATGCCGAAAAGGTGGATCATTTTCATTCATTGATGAACAGAATCAGCTTTCATTCATTAATTGTTTATTTATCTATTTTATAGAAAAGATGATTTGTACCAGATTTAGCTACTGACCCCGGGGGTCAGTAGCTAAATCTGGTACAAATCATCTTCTCTCTTAGCCCTAGAATGTCTGTGATCTTACATACATTTCAAGTATTCCAAATACACAGTCATAGATAGCTCTCGGCGCCCCACTGTGTAGTGCCGATCTGCGCGGCCATAAAAGTGCTCTAAACTCCGTCTGTACTCACCCAATAATTAATTCCTAAGACTTGGAGTCATATTTTGTCCTCTAGTTTCATATCCATGTGAAAGTTCTGCCAGAAAACGTGTGTTTAGTCAAATATCTCCACTTTTTCACGAGCTGCACACAGACGACTTTCTGTACTGGGCGAGGGGCCAGGAATGATTGCAGGACTGAATATACGTAACTTCCTTTAGGACGCACAAATGTTTGGGACACACAATTGGCAGGTGATGTGATTCATTACCCCGCACCAATCACAAGCACCTGTCAATTGTGTGTCCCAAACATTTGTGCGTCCTAATGGAAGTTACGTATATTCAGTCCTGCAATCATTCCTATTTCCTGGCCCCTCGCCCAGTACAGAAAGTCGTCCGTGTGCAGCTCGTGAAAAAGTGGAGATATAGATCGGCACTACACAGTGGGGCGCCGAGAGCTATCTATGACTGTGTATTTGGAATACTTGAAATGTATGTAAGATCACAGACATTCTAGGGCTACTTCTCTCTTTGATACCCCCATCTCTCTCACACACACACACACACACACCCACACACGCACGCATGCATGCACGCACACACGCCAGTTGGCCGAAGCCATGTGAGTCTCTCCACTCCAGTCAACAAAGCATAAATGGTCAAGTAAACATGCTTGCCATGAACGTTAAAATTCAGCTTACCTTTAACAGCGAGTTCCATCCTTACATCACCACTGTCTCGATATCATCTGTCTGTCTACACACAATGAAACAAAATCTCACTTATATGTGCTGGCTTTGTTGAGTATGTATTTACTGTCTGTATGTGAGAAAGCAGTGGTGTAAAAGTAACTAAGTACATTTACTCAAGTACTGTACTTAAGTATAATGTTGAGGTATTTTTACTTTACTGGACTAGTTCCAATATTCAGTACTTTTACTTCTACTCCACTACATCTCAGAGGCAAGTATTATACTTTTACAAGTATAAAACGTTACTTTGCAGATATAAATTATTACATTATAAAACATACATTAACCACTTCAGCCCTATTTTATACCTAGGCTATTTGAAAATAGCCGATCTACAAGCTCACAACGCGTTGCATCGCGACATTGTGATCTTGTAGATCTGCTATTTACAAACATTTTAGTACTTTCACTTTTGGTACTTCCAGTACATTTTGCTACCAATACTTTTGTACTTTTACTCAAGTAAATTTTGAACACCAGACTTTTACTTCTAACAGAGTACCTCTACATTGCAGTATTGATACTTTTACTTAAGTAAAACATTTGAGTACTTTTTCCATCACTGGAATGTGAGAGTGAGGAGTTTGGAGTAAAACACGTTTGAATGCATGAAAACAAGCACCAAGTATTGAGCCCAGTGCTAACAACACAGAGTTAAAAATAAGGCTGACAGCATTCCGTTAGCCAATACGTTAATGGTAACCCTCACGAAGTCAGTATTTAACGTCTCTTTTTCCTAAAATGGTATTTGAGAAACATTTACTTGCCTGCCCTGTTAATGGTTTGCAACTTTGCATCGATCCTTTAAATAATGTGTTTACCTTTCGAATTCTTCTTCTGGCCGTGGCCAAGCGGATACCGGATGTGTGAGGAACTCGTTCGGTGTTTTGATTGGTTCGATTGGAACATGTCCCGCCTTTTCCTTCCTGAGCCGGACGCGCGTGTTTTTAGTTTTCAACCAGTGTTGCCATGTCCGCTTATTATAAGCGACTTTGGGCTTGTTTTTCTGTGAAGTTGCTTGTAAATATTTGGCGGTTACGGCGGGTTGCGTTAATTGTGGGCTTGTTTCTTAAGTGCAATTGCTTATTTGGGCTTATTTTTAAAGTGTAGTTGCTCATGTGGGCTTGTTTCCAATGTTTTTTATTTTAATTATGGTTGAAAAATGACATGACACAAAATAAATGAAAAAAGTCATGGAAAACTCACCCTTTCACATGCACTCCTACTGTACATCCGTACAAACCTAGAGATCTTGCCACTTTACAGTCAGTTTACACTTTGCATGTCACTTTGGATAAGAACGCCTGCTTTGTAACTTATTACAGCACTTCACCCATTTTCTGAAGTTATCTGCGTTTAATTAGTCCTCACTAAAGATCATTATAAGATGGCACAATATCCATCCTCTCACTCTGCGTCTCAGAAGTGGGCTATGGATAGTTCAGAAACCTGCCTACCAATGACATCATCGATGGGGATTACAAAAAACAAAATAAAAAAGTTTTAAATCTTGTTTGAAATGACCAAACCTGCCTCTCGATGTCGTCATTGGTAGGCAGGTTTCTTAACTGTCCACAGCCCTCCTCTGAGACACAGACAGAATGGACAGAAATGGTGCCATCTTATAACGCGTATTAGTGAGGACCAAATATGATAGGTTGAAAATGGGTGAAGTAGTTCTGTGGTGCCCACCAATTTTCTTTTATGCACAAATTATCACAGCAAGGAATTTGTACAGTTTATCAGGTTAACAACAAGGCACAACTTTTTTATTTTTTAATACAGTACCTCTGTGGTGAATTACAATTGAGTTAAACACATTAATGTTAGCATGGGTTAGGATTAGGAATGTTTTCATCAAGATCACAAATACTATATAGAATATTAGTCATATTCCATATCATAGCTGAGTCTAATCAAGTGTAAACAAAACCTGGCATTGACCATTACCACCCCAAAGGTGCAGCCAGGCTTAAGGTGCACAATAGTAAGGTAATAACTTTCTGACAGCAGAGAAACTATTAGTCATAAGTCCTTTGTTACAATTCCATGGTAAAACTAAATGTGGTATGACTCTCTGGAACATACACAAAATCTCAAACTACACTGCAATGATAAAATGCCACCGTTGGTCAATTTTATGTTATTTAACATAAACACACATCTCTTTCTTCTCACTGTTTGAGGACAGGGAGCTCATTGGGTTTGAAGAATGCCTGGACCATACCCATGGCAAAGATGTAAACTTTAGAATCCACTATTATCTCATCTTTCTTCATCAGCGCTACAGAGAAAAAACATGCAAAAATAACATTGTTTGTAATAACCATAAACTGCATACAACACCACAAGATTCAATATTAAGTTGTTACATCCTGTACATATACATTAACAATACAATAACAATGAAATAATTACCATCTATTTTTTGCTGGAATTCATTCAGAGGTAAAAGAATGACTTCAACAAATTCTGGGGGGGGGGGGGAGATAAAAGTCCATTATGATATGTTGCATGATTAAAAATATATCTTTTGTTTTATACATAAACTAATTCAACTTACCTCCATCACCTGGGGAAGAAATATAAGAGGAACATGATCAAAATATGATGAATATAGTAGAGTATTTTATAATAAATCAGTGTGTGTGTGTGTGTGTGTGTGTGTGTGTGTGTGTGTGTGTGTGTGTGTGTGTGTGTGTGTGTGTGTGTGTGTGTGTGTGTGTGTGTGTGTGTGTCTCTCTGTGTCATGATACTGTATTATGTGTGGCCCAGCCTACTGAGATTACGAGACATTTTATTGTAAACACAATGTGTGCTTTGGTAACAGCATGTTTACACATCTGACAAACCAATTACACAACCACTCCAAGGCACAAATTCAAAAAGGCACAAAACATTCATTTAGAATTTTTAAATGTAAGATTTATATCTAATATATGTCACATTTAACTTTTAACACTAGGGAAACAAATCATGCTGGGAGATTTAGCAAGCGTTGACTTTCTCCTAAGCGCCTCTTACCAAGCTGCTGTGTGGGGTTGATGTTCTCCGGATCATCTCCGTTGATGTTAACACAGATAATCTGGGTGGTGCTGTTGGACAGGCCAGGGTCCAAACAGGTCACTATTGGAGGAAAACAGATGGGAGGTGACTGAGTGACGTTTGGACGAGAAGGACATGTTTCAGTGCACAGGGCTGACTCCTGAACTGCATGCTTACAGCGAAGAGATAACATACTTGGAACAGTAAAGCCTGATATAAACTTAGTTGTACGATGGTGTCCTGTGCCAAAAATAAACCGTCATATGATTGAGTATAAATTAGGCATAACAGAGGCATCACCATTTGCCAATGGAATCAAGTGTATGGCATGTGTAATACACGCATAATACATGATACAGAGCTTCAGGCATTGGTGTGTGGCCTTGTGGCACAAGGCCACCTGCTGATTAAATTAACATCTCTACGTGAAAAACAAGGCTTTTTGGTGCTGAGGGGGTGGGTCTGAAACAGGCCTATTTAATCTGAGGTAAAACATGACCTCAGTGAGCCAAACTGGGTGTTCCATTGCATGATTCTGTTGTGTAAGTTTGCTCCTTTTACTCGCGTAAAATCTCTCATATTTGGAATTCTCAATTGTTGTCTTTGCCTCATTATGTATTAATGCTTTTGAGCACCCAGTACAGATTCCTCTTGGACAATGATTATATAAAAAATAACTTGTTTTATTAAAAGAAAGTTACACAGTATGACTATAAGAAATTGTTTTCCTTCATTCACTTCCCTTTCTAGCACATCCAGGTTGTAAGTGGGATAATTCATTGATTCGGCTCATTTGGGCTATTGTTTGGTCCAGGGCAGGCTGGTCATAAGTTTTGGTTTCACTCTCATAAAATATTTAATTAGAACTAATTTGTTCAAAGCCAATAGATTTGACAAAGACATTATAATTCATTTTCACCAGACGCAAACTGATGCTGAAAAGAATTGCATTAATTCTTACAACTGGTGGCGGTTGCTAGGTTACAGGCATAATGTGGGAAATTAAGGCGGAGTATCATTTTTATAGAAATAATACTGTTAACAACAGAGATATTTGCCTATAGAAAGACCCTGTGCTAATCACAATGTGAGGTCGGTGCTAACTGTGACATAATGTGTAATTAGCCCTCCATACCTGGGGTGACTCCCACCACCTCTCCTTTGTAACCCGTTTCTTCCTTGAGTTCTCTCAGAGCAGCTACCTCTGGAGTCTCCCCCTCATCAATCAGTCCTGGGCACAGCAAAAGAAAATATTTGTCAAGTCTCTGCATACCTAATTGTACTGTATGCAGAAAGTAAGAAAGACAACACAGTCCCGTTGTACACTGATCCACTGGGGATAGGACTGTCATAAAGTAGCGAAAAGGAATGATTCACGGGGTCCATGAGTACATGGGGCCCAGACTACATTATTACTCTAATAAGCGTAGAAACAGACTATCTAATGATACTGCTGCCTACTCTGGATGGCATTACCCTGTCCTCCAGCACCAAGAAATCAAATTGCCTATTAGCTTCTCGGCACTGGCTCCTTGTAAATAAAACAGAATAAAATAAATTCATCCTCCTCATCCTCCTTTTCCTTTTCACTGTTTCAGAGTGCTTACTCATGGGGTAATTGTTGGGTCTCTGACAGAGTATGGTCTTGACATGCTCTATATGTAAAGTGTCATGATGACTTTGCACTAAATACAATTGACTTGAGTATTGGGGGCCCAGGATCATAATATATCTTTTAATAGGGCCCAGCATTTCTGTCAATGGCTCTGCACAAGAACATGACATACTGCAATACAGAATGTAATAACCACCCAGACATTTCTAACCCTGTTTCCCCATCTATGTATGGAGTACTGCCAACAAGCCTTCTGACCTGCAGGAAACTCCAGAGTGCAACGTCCCATGGGAGGCCGGAACTGCTTTACCATGACAACACAGTCTTTGTGGAGGGTCCTTTTCAGCAGGGCAATTATTCCCACACCTAGAGAGATGAGATGGAAAGTAACTTCTTAGTGTCTCTGAGCAGCCTGATCGCCAGAGAATTAGTATGCATTGCACGGATCCAGTGCACGTCATTCCGTGCATAGTCGCCTAGAAACCCCGAAATTCTGTGCATATGTACGGCGAGTCCCACGGTGGGCGTAACCAGTCGCAACCTGGAAAAACCCGGAAGCAGAGCAGTCCCCACAACAAAATTTACGATTCTGTGCCTATCGGTACATAACTCAAACGGCGCTGAGTAGGCACAAGGGAATGTCGCAACGTTCGGGACGGCAACTCGCTCGCTTAGCTCGCTCGGTGGCCCCTTACGTGGCGACAATTCCCTTGAGACTGCGCGCCTCCGAAATGGTTTAGTCACAATGTGGGTGATGCGAGGCGGCTATGCACAGATTTTCTGTTTTTCCAGTTGTCTATGCACGGAATTTCAAAAACGTTCAAAGAGAACGTTTCCTCTGGCGATCGGGTTGCTCTGAGTATATATGTCACAGGTAGATTGGCATTCCAGGTAGATTGGAAGTGGAGCGCTTGTTTTTAGGCTCGGGGCGGGGCTGCGATGCGAGGACGACGACAACGACAACATGAATACATACTTACTGGCCTCAGTGGCGCACTTCGAAAATCATTGGACTCCCCATTCACTACCACTGGGAGTCTGGGTTTGACTCCCGCTCGGGACATTACTTTTTCAAACAACCGCGGACTATTTTTTTTCGCCGATAAAGTATAGTTTTGGACCATGACGGAGGCGCTCCGACTAAGGAGACCTTGAGGCCAAGGAGTCGCGCCCGAGCGCCTCCAGGCGCGAGTGCCCGCGACGACCGGCCGATGGTCTCCTAGTCGACTAAGCGCCGTCCGAGTTATGTACCGATAGGCACAGAATAGTAAATGATGTTGTGGGGACTGCGTTTGCCCCGCTATGGTTTGCCCCAACTGCCACTCACTGCACTAACATAGCCCGCCAGCCCCGCCTCCTCAGTCTCGCCCCCTTGTTCGCGGGTGTGTGCGCGCGCGCGTGCATGTGCGCGTATGCGTGTGTGCGTGCTCGTTTGTGTGCGTGTGCATGCGTGCGTGTGTGGTGTGGGACTCATGTGTGGCTTGCATTGCCCTCTGGCGTTGGTTCTACAGAATTGCCTGGGGGGCGGACGGGCGGTGAAAACAAGCGCTTATTTTCCATTCTACCTGGAATGCCAATCTACCTGTAACATATACAATCATAACGCTATCACGCCTACAGCAAGGAACAGAAAGACTCACCATCTACTTCCTGGTTGGTTTGTCTTGTTGTCCTTTTCGCAGTCTCCCAGGTTCTAGCAAAAAGACAGGGATTGAAATAAGGTAATCTATGAGCACCACTGCCCTAAACATGAAGTGTTGTTAGTAGACACAGAACTAGTAGTAACACAGAACTACCCGGGAGGAAGTGGACTAAGAAAGGGTAGGAGCCAAACCGAGGTCCTGTTTGTTAGTAGGAATAAACACAGAACTACCCGGGAGGAAGTGGACTATGAAAGGCGAGGAGCCAAACCGAGGTCCTGTTTGTTAGTAGGAATAAACACAGAAGCACCCTGGAGGAAGTGAACTAAGAAAGGGGAGGAGCCAAACCGAGTTCCTGTTTCTACACAAAAAAGGAGGTGGTGCCCCCAGAGGTAAAAACGTATGAGCTCTTATAAATCTGATTATACAGGGTTATGAGCAGATTATAATGCCTTATAAGTATGTTCATGATGCGTTATACACATGGGATGCATAGCAAGTGCTACCAAACTTTTCCCCCTTTTCTTTTACAAAATGGGTTCCCAAATTGGAAATAAGGTGACTGCGTACGTACGTAAAATCATATGATACCTCAGTGTCGCCAGGTACAATACCTTGTGTTTCCCGCTGGATCCACATACGTTGTCTTCTCAAGTTTTAACCAATTTCCTGTTGCAATTACCTAGATCAAGGACAAATGGGTAACGGTAGAACAGAAACACATTCAAATGTATCTGATATCACATATGCATACATACGTTGCAAAATAAAATATTAGGCTTATACTACCTCTTCCTTCGTGACATGAGGGACTGTGGTCGCCTTGGGATGCTGAATGCTACTCATCTTGAAATGAGTGCAACTGAAAAGGCAACAGGCAGACTGTATTGTGGCAAGTTTGCCTTCAACATGAAACACAAGTTATGTACTGTAACTCAACCAACCACAACAAACGAGAAAACATCTACATCTCTTATGTTATGTATCTTATGTTTGTATAGGATTGGCCGTCTAGTCAGTAAGAATACTCTGAAGATTCTTGCAGGGGCCCTCATACAAGGTTATTACGATTATGCATGCTCCTCATGGTATCACAACACCACCAAGGCCTTAAAAACAAGGCTCCAAACATCCCAAAACAAACTGAGTAAGGCTACTTCTTGGCCTCAATCACAAAACCCATCTAACCCCTAATCACTTTGCTAGGATTGGATGGCTTAGGGTTGAGGACAGAGTACAGCAACTTGCAATGGGCCTGGTCTTCAAGATACACCACAACATTGGGATCCCCCTGTATTTGTAAAAATACTTCCAAAACGTTAATGAAGTTCAAGTCCACGATCATAACACCAGAGGCAGCTCCACGAATCATGTTCAACCCAGATTTGTCTAAACAAAGGGAATGAACTCGTTCTCATGCTATTCAACAAAAATGTGGAATGCCCTACCAAAAGGAGTAAAGGAGTGTAAAACCCTACTCACTTAATCATACTTTAAGTAAAAGTATCAAATCTGCAATGTATAAATACTCTGCTACATGTCTGGAATTCAAAATGTACTTGAGTAAAAGTACAAAAGTATTGGTATTAAAATGTACTTAAAGTATCAAAAGAAAAAGTACTCATTATTAAAAAAAAAAATATTTAGAAAATAGCAGATCGGCTATTTGCAAATGGCCGAAATGAAGTGGATACCGTATGTTTTATAATATAATAATTTACATCTGCAACATTACTTGTAACTAAAGTTTTCAAATAATTGTAGTGGAGTAAAAGCACAATATTTGCCCCTGAAATGTTACTGTAGTGGAGTAGAAGTAAAAGTACTGAATATTGGAAATACTCCAGTAAAGTAAAAAATACCTCCAAATTGTACTTAAGTACAGTACTCGAGTAAATGTACTTAGTTACTTCACACCACTGCTCTTCTGTTCGACAGACAATGAACGGCCAGCCTTTCTGATCATGCACAGTAACGTTAACTGAAACCTGAACTGTATAGTCCATGAGCCAGAGCCCCAAAATTGAGCAATGATTATCGAAAGAGTGGGCAAAACCATACTTATATTAAATTGTTTATAGGGTCAATATAAGTAAATAAATATATGATAACCTTTCCACAGGAGCAGCTTTTTCATATTGATCACACATTTTGTTATTTTCCCCATACGTACATGACAGGTGGTGAAAAAATTACAACATTTTAAAAATAGTTATCATAATGAAACTTCCCCAGTTGACTACTTACATGAAGACAATGATTTATCGTATTACAAGTTTTCTGAAATTGAGCCAGATATAGAATATTCCCTCGTTAAAAACCTTTGACTCCAACATCTTAACAAAATGAAATAAGAATGTTGACCCTGGCTTTGTCCAATGTTCCAATGTTGATTCTGGAAAGTTATGCAAATTCGGGCATATTTTCCTAATGCCTAATTTGCATATTTAAATATATAATTTCAGAAAATTTTTATACGATAAATTATTGTCTTCGTGTAAGTAATCAACTGGGGAAGTTTCATTATGATAACTATTTTTTTTAATTTTGACATTTTTTTCACCTGTCATGTTATGTACGTATGGGGAAAATAACAAAATGTGTGATAAATATGAAAAAGCTGCTCCTGTGGAAAGGTTATCATATATGTATTTACTTATATTGACCCTATAAATAATTTAATCCGTCGCTGGAAAACAGCCGAACTACAAGCTGAGCTTGTAGATCGGCTGTTTTCAGCGGGCGACTATCGTAAAGCTAGCTCTGGTCCAGAGTTCTCCTTTAACTCTATGTTATTTTTCAGCCGTTGCCCGCACACCCCCTGTAGCGCAGCCTCTCGTCTGTAGTAAAAATAAAAAAAACACACTTTCGCTACTCACCAAAACAAAGACGGTTTTAAGATGTTGAAAGCCTACTTTCCTTAGTGGGAACACTCGGAGCCCACCTCACGTCTAAAATACACTTTTTAGCCAGAAAAGAAAATATTTCACCAGAACGAAGAAATGTTTTAGTTGCTCCACTGCGCCCCCTACAGATCTTGTCAATAAAATGTTTCCATTGACCAGATCTGTAGGGGGCGGAAGATATTTTCTTTTCTGGACAAAAAGTGTATTTTAGACGTGTGGTGGGGGGCTCCGAGTGTTCCCACTAAGGAAAGTAGGCTTTCAACATCTTAAAACCGTCTTTGTTTTGGTGAGTAGCAGAAGCATATTTTTTTTCACTACAGACGAGAGCCTGCGCTACCGGCGGTATGCGGGCAACGGCTCGAAAAGTAACATAGCGTTAAGGAGAACTCCTTCTAACGTTATGTACCAGAGCTATCGTAAAGCAAGCGTCGCATTGTCCTGCAAGATGCTTTCCCCTTTATTCAAAAAGCTTTCCATTACATTACATCCAGGTCAAATCAGATGGATCCATATACAGTCATCCTTAAGTAAATCACAGCAATTTTATTTTATTAAGTCCGGAATAGATTTTTTGTGATAGTTTTCCTTGGAAAAGTGATTAAATAATGTCTGCAAAAAAATCTGTAAAGTTGACTCACGTGAAAGTCCGATCGCTGATGACGTCACAAGTGTTACGTATTGACCACGCCTACATGTGTAACACAGAAAAACGTCCCACCTTAAGGGAACCAACTATTCCGGACACATTTACTGATGGATACACTTCCGGGTTGCCATGTCCGCTTATTATAAGCGACTTTGGCCTTGTATTTCTGTCAAGTTGCTTGTAAAAATTTGTGGCTGCGGTTTTCTGGGCTTGTTTGTTTGTAAAGTGCAGTTGCTTATTTGGGCTTATTTGTTTCTAAAGTGTAGTTGCTTATTTGGGCTTGTTTCGAAAGTGTAGTTGCTTATTTAGGCTTGTTTCTAAAGTGTAGTTGCTTATTTGGGCTTGTTTCCTAAAGTGTAGTTGTTTATTTGGGCTTGTTTCCTAAAGTGTAGTTGTTTATTTGGGCTTGTTTCTAAAGTGTAGTTGCTTATTTTGGGCTTGTTTCCTGATGTTTAAACCAGTGTTTCTCAAACATTTTCATGTCAAGGACCCCCACATTAAAAAAAAAGCCTGGGTTTCCGAGGCTACCCCCACATTAACATGTGTTTGTCTGCGGACCCGCATACAAGATTTATGTTGTTAAAATGTTTTTGTTTTTTTAAATCCACATATTTGTTTTAGGGAAAATAGAAGATCTACAAATTCACAACACGTCGCATCGTGACGCGTTGTGGGCTTGTAGGGTAATAACGCAATACGCATATCGGATTAAAATGCTCATGTGAGTGACCTAAGTAGCATCTTTTAGGCTTGTTGTCTGTCATAGACCTGGTTGCTGCTTATTTCTCTCGCACAATCTGGCAACATTGATTACGCTTCCGTTACATGAATTGCAGCATGAAGAAGGAGCAAGTTGTAAACTGTCAGTTTTCTGTTTGGTTTCCTTTATTCAAGAAGCACACGATTAAAAGGTAAACGTTCTGTTGGGTTTCCTCTATTTAATAAGCACACGATTAAAGGGTAAACGTTCTGTTTGGTTTCCTCTATTTAATAAGCACACGATTAAAAGGTAAACGTTCTGTTTATGCACACGATTAAAAGGTAAACGCGCCGCACTCAAAGATTTTTTTACTGTGGTTTTGTGGGGAAATATGACTATGCTGGCTAAGCTTTTCTCTGGCTAACGTCAACAACAACACTGCGGAGTCTGTGCATATGTGATTCTGTTCATATCTTCATCGTGAGTGATAGATAGTCATCATCGCTAGCCATGGATCACACGGCGGTCGTCTGTCACGGCCGTCATGGCGAAACTTCTACCTGGTGTTTGCACGTTCTCCCTGTTTGGCCCGTACATCTACAAAAACGTTCAGATTTCAAATATAAAGTTCTGACCCCATGGCCACGGATGTTACAGTTATGTACGGGCCATCAGAAGTACCCGTATCGTCCGTATTGTTCAATAAAAAGCTTTTTAATCCGATCGGTGGCCATTTTTTCATAAAGCTAAATAACGTATATGAGTGCAATACACCTCCCAACCGATAGGGTCACGTTGTTGAAAGCATGTAGAGAAAATCACCACCGATCGGATTAAAATGCTTTTTATTGAACAACACGGAATATTCGTATACTTCTGAGGGCCCGTAAATAATTGTAACATCCGTGGCCATGGGGTAAGCACTTTATATTTTAAATTTGAACGTTAGTATAGATATACGGGCAAAAAAGGGAGAACGTGCAAACACTATGTTGAAGTTCATCCATGACAGTCATGTTTCAGGGCTACTGCATCGCCGCCATCAAGTCATGATGAACAGCTTAAAACAGGGAGGTGCGGGCAATCTTGTCATTTACACTGTACAATGTTTTATCTCTGTTTCAGTTTGATTCTGCCACTGCCTCAGAATGTAATAGATTATTTACTGGACGATGGAACTCTGGTAGTCTCTGGGGGGTAGGAACTCACACTCACACTCTCTCTGTCTCTTTACTTGCTCTCACACTCACTCATTTTAAAACTTGTTTGGAGCCATTATGTGCTATATTGTTATTGTACTTGTCTTTCTGTTACATTTTATTGCACTGGTAAACCAGAATGCCACTCTAATCAAGAAGCACGTGGCGGTTCATCAGTGCCCATACCCTAGGTGGGGTTGGTGAAAGGGCCTTTCTGTGTGGAGTTTGCATGTTCTCCCCATGTCCCTAGGGGGAGGTACCCTCACAAAAAACATGCAGTAACCCTGGTCTCTATACTGCCTCCCCCTGGTCAGCCGGGGCGCCTGATGGAGGGGAAAGGAACTGGTTGGAATAACGTGTTCCTTCCATGCGCTACGTCCTACCGGGGAAACTCCCCCCTGTCAGGTGATAAGAAGCGGCCTGCTCACTCCTCATGCATTGAAGGAAGCATGAGCTCAGTTCGGGGCTCTCCCCAGGTTGGCAGAGGGAGATTAGCGCCCAGGATTACAAGCTTAGGCTATTGGCACTGGGTGAAAAATATGGGTTGCAAAATCGTGAGATTAAAATTATAGGAAAAATAATAATCGATACTGGATACAAAAAATCCAAATTCCTTTAATTCAAAAATTCCTTTAATTTATTCAAATTGATTATTTTGTAAGACAAGGTCTATAGGGCTACTGTAACATCTCCTCCTTGTAATTTGTCTCACCAGTGATTACAACACATGGCAGACTAACAGCAGCGATTCAGACGAAGAAGAGGACATTCAGGTATAGATTCATGTCTCATTATCTCCACCAGGAGGGTGGAGGATCTTGCGTTCACCCCTGTCTTTTGTGTCTAACTGCAGCTGAGCTCGCAAACTACTAGGGTGACCAGTGTTTTATGTCATGTACACGCTGCCAGCAAGCCATGGAATTAATTTCCCAAATATCTTTTAAAATCAGTCAATGACAATGACAACCATGTTGTTTTTCTGAATTCATAATCTCAGACCCACTGTCCCTCCTCCAGGCTGTTGAATACGTGTCAACAAGGCTAGGGAGTGGAACTAGGACCTAGGAAGTAGTGTTATGTTATTGGTGAAGGTTATAAAATATTGCTATGTCTGTCTGTCTCTTCCACATGGCACCTACTGACGTGATGCAAGCAGTCTAGCGCTAGCCCAATCCCAATACTCTAAATTCCATCCTTGCGTCCTCCACTCGCATCCGCCACTCCCGCCTTAGCCCCGCCTCCAAGCGAGGAGGCAAGGAGGAGAGGCGAGGACGGTGGATGCATCCGGTTCACTTTAAGGAATCGGAACGCTCCATGCTCAATTAGCGTCATTCTGAAGAGACGTCAATTAGATATGACGTGTCATACATTTAGATGGCTGGACCACTCCCGATCCCCAGAGGATTGTCATGTGGATGAGGAGAATTTATACATCACGCATTCCAATGAAGACACTTTCGCAAAGGGGACATGAAGGATACACTTGATGTATCCTTGCTGATCCTCCCTCCAAGTGGCTTGGGGAGCCTCCTTGCTCATGACTCTCCTCCAAAAGTGAGGAGGCAGAAACTAGATTATTGGGATTTGGCTATACTGTATGTGTAACCGGACATCACAGCATTATTGGCTACAACTTGTCAGAGAGTGACACACACAGAGATGCTGTTATGTTCAAGCCCACACCTGATTAACACCAACATACAATGCACACCATACTTTGTGCTCAGTGTCATGTAAAACAGTGGTTCTCAACCTGTGGGTCGGGACCCCCAGGGGGGTCCCCACATGATTTTTTTTTTGGGGATCCCCAGATGACAGTGAAGTGACAATTTAAGAACTTTTAAGACCTTTTTAATACCTAGAAAAGAAAAAGACCATTACTGCAACAAAAGTAATCAACAAACTATAACACATTGGCCAAATTGTCAAATAATATAAGAAAGAGACAAAACATTGGAAAATAACCGATCTACAAGAACGCGTTGTGAGCTTGTCGATCTGCTATTTTCACAATATTTATCTGTTCAACGGAGTCAACCAAAATGGGGGGTCCCCAGTTCAAATATGATTATTTTGGGGGTCACGGCTTTAAAAGGTTGAGAACCACTGATGTAAAACATTGTTTTGTTGACGGCAGATTTCATTTGTGTGTTTTTGTAAACGCATGACTTTTTATTTTTGTACCCTAGTGGTCTGATGACGAGACAACCACAACTGTCACAGTAAGTATTTTAATAGTTAAAAAATATTCATTTTATGCATAAGTAATTCAGCATTCTAAAATTCACTACCGTGGTGCTGTGGCTTTGTTTTCCAGGCACCAGAGTTCCCTGAATTTACCTCAAAGGTCCTAGAGGCCATAAATGTTCTGGGTGGGCGCGTCTTTCCCAAACTCAACTGGAGTGCTCCACGGGTATGAATATTGAAGTGAACTATTATAACCCATACTGTAGGTGCACTTAGGGCTGTCACGATTGGAAATTTAAGTTGACGATTAATTGTCACACAAATAATTGCGATTGACGATTTTAATTGTGCATTGAACATTGGAACGTATAAATACAAATTACATTTCTGTTTGCCTTTTAGGCTTTGTAATAAAACATTTGACAAATAACTTGAATATACAAAGATATCATTTTATACTTGAAAAGAATGTGTTTGAAATATTTGAAAATGGAAAATTTTCCAACATGGAAACGATTATGACTATTATGCAGAAATAATTGCGATTATGTAATAATTGTGACAGGGCTAGGTGCACTGTTACTGTATATTGTGAGTTGTAATGAAGTAATTGAAGTCTAGCCTTTTCCCCCCTCATTTTGTGTGTGTGTGTGTACCCTGCAGGATGCTAACTGGATTGCTCTGAACAGCTCTCTTCAGTGTCAAACTCTGAGTGACATATTTCTGCTCTTCAAAAGTTCCGACTTCATCACCCACGACCTTGCGCAGCCGTAAGCCTCTCACGCTTTACCTGGAGCCAAAAACACAAGACTCACAAACACTCACTTTGCATCTAGATTACACCCCGTTACGAAATAACAAGGAGCCGTGTAAATAGGCTGGCTTTCAATCTGCAGTAAAATATTGGAATGGAAGGCAGTAACTCAGCCTCTTTTTGCCAGCAGTGCACCTAAGAAACCACTAGATTAGATTTACTCTCCCCCAATGGCCCGCTTTCCTAATGGCCCTGGCTGGCAGTGGCACCATGTTTGGCATGGATAAGACTTTACTGCATTGCATGATTTAATGGCAGTGCACAGTATTTGCCAAGTTTGTGTGTGGCTGTTTGTGCGTATGTAATATATTTTATGCCATTTGCAGGACTGGGGGAAACGGAGACTAACACCGTATTATATTTTTAGTTGCATTGGCCACCGGGGGGATTTTATCTGTTAGGGCAGGGGTCTTCAACGTTTTTAGGCCAAGGACCCCCTAGCTGAGAGCTAGATGAAGCAGGGACCCCCTCTATATTGTATAAAATTGTGTTTAAGATTATACTTTTTGTTTACTTGGTCTGCTCTTTTTTCCCTCTACACCTATACCTCTTTGCCAAAAATAGCCGATCTACTAGCCCAAAGCGCGAGGCGTTGTGAGCTTGTAGATCTGCTATTTTTGGCTAAAGTTCTCCTCAGAAAAGGGATGCTAGGTTTCAAGTGGTTAACACATTCCACGCCAGAGTTCAATATCATAATGTACTCAACAGTGCCAGCGATTTATTGGTGTTTTTTTGTTTTTTTCACGTCGCCACAGACCTCGTTAAATACCTTTTTAAGATCGCGCGTTAAACTGTTTGTAGACACACAGGGTAGCTGTGTGAGTGGCCCAGAGAAGACCGTTTCAATCGGCGATCGTCCATTTTGAAGTAGTCGCGGTTTATGTTAAACAGCGATCAGCGAGGAGAAAAAAAAACTCAGAGATAATGGAGGATTAGGGGAAGATTTAGAGCGAGAGCGGGTGGGAACGAAAATCTCCCGATACGGATATTTCCGTTTCCGGGTGTGCACAATGAAATGTGTCACTGCAAACGAGGCCTACAATGAAATGTGTCACTGCAAACGAGGCCTACAATGAAATGTGTCACTGCGAACGAGGCCTACAATGAAATGTGAACCTGCAAAAAATTAAATAAAAAAAGACCACTTCGCGTAGATCTACGTGATTGGCACGCAATGTGTTGGTAAAAAGAAAAAGCATATCACATAAAGATTTGGCGGACCGCCTGTAGTAACTCTGAGGACCCTCTAGGGGTCCCGGACCCCCTGTTGAAGACCCCTGTGTTAGGGTTTTGGGTTCTTTTTTTAATTTATTATTATAATTTTTTGTTGCATTTTATGCTTTAATTCAGATAGGTCAGTGTAGAGAGAAAGGATACCACAAGCAGAGAGAGGAGATAATATGCGAGACAAGACGGTTTGGATTTTGAAAATCAACCTTCCAAAGGCTAATGTTGCTTGTGCCAGATGCTGCTCATTCAGCCACATGACAACTGTGTGTGCATGTATTGTGGATATGCGTGCATCGGTTTTATAACCCAAGTTCCCTTGTTCAGGTTTCTTCAATGCAGTGACCATGACTCTCCAGACCCAGTCATCAGCTATGAGGTATTTTACAGCATATAGTGATGGAATTAACGTGAACATAGACACATGCTCTCACACACACACACACACACACACACACACACACACACAGACACAGACACAGACACAGACACAGACACAGACACAGACACACACACACACACACACACCACAGTGGCAGTAATAGTCATGTCCTTTTGACCCTTGCTCAGCTGGTCCTGAGGAAGTGGAGCGAGCTGATCCCTGGTGGAGAGTTCCGCTGCTTTGTCAAAGAAAACAAACTCATTGGTAAGCCTGGAAAATCTTCATTACTTCACCTCCACCCAGACCTATTCATCTAGGCCACAGCTCTTTTAAGTGGGGGGCAAATTGAAGACAAATGAATTATGAAAGAAAATAAAAAATCTATTAAAAATCATAAGATTATAGTGCCATTTTAACCACTTTCAAAATGAAGTAACTATTTTGGGTATGTCATTAAACCATGGAGATGATTTTTTTTGATTGATTTTTTGATTTGAACTAAAAGGCATTATTTTACGCTTTGGCTATTCAAAAATAGCAGATATACAAGCTCATAGCGAGTGCCGCGTTACGAAAATGTGTGCAAATTGAATATTTATATTATTTTAAAGCAAACATTTTTAACTCAAATCTTTGCTTCTGGGGGTCCCTGGAACCAAACATTTTGAGATGGGGGTCGGCGGCCAAATACATATCATTTTGGGGGTCCTTGACCTGAAAAAGTTTGAGCACCATGGATATAGAAACATACGTTTTTCAGAAAATTGTTGGGATAGAAGACATTTGTAGAATCGGCTTCAGGTCTTTAAAGGGTTAATGTCAAACGTGAGGGGGGGGGGGGGCGGTGCTGCAGCAGCCAGTGGCTATGAGTATTGTGGGTCCCTGAGCTATGCCTAGCAAGACGGAGAGTTACACATGCAATTCTCCAGCCCTCTACCATGTTCATGTGTCCACTTGTCTCAGGTATCTGCCCCAGAGACTACACCCAGTACTACCAGCACATCTCCAAGCAGGAGGAGCAGATCTCCCAGGCCATTCAGGAGTTTTTCAGCCAGCACATCCAGTATAACTTCCTGGATGAAGACTGTGAGTGCTGGGGCTCTTGGATTGGAACTAATTGTTACCATATCAATTTTAAGATGTGAAATAGCTTTAAATCGTTGATTTACTACAGTACTGTATATAAGGGAATGAGTGCTATGGCATTATGACATTTCATTTCATTAACGTTTTCATTTAAAAAAGGAGAGTGAGGAAAAGCTATCCAATGAATTATTTAAATCAGTGGTTTTCAACCAGTGGTCCGGGGACCAACAGTGGTCCTTGAGGGAGTACCAGGGGGTCCCCAGCAAAATTAGTTGATAGCGTCACAATCATTTTTAACCACTTAGCTTTGGCTATTCAAAAATATCAGATATACAACCTCATCGGGTGCCGCACTATGAGCTTGTAGATCTGCTATTTTTGAAAAACCTTGAAAAAGTGTGCATATCTTTGAATATTTATATTTTTTAAAGCGAAATTTCACTGATATCTTTGCTTCTGGGGGTCCCTGGCACAAAACATTTTCAAATGGGGGTCCGCGGCCAAATGTATATCAATTTAGGGGTCCTTGGCATGAAAAAGGTTGAAAACCACTGATTTAAATTAATCGATATTGTAAACTTTTCTAACAGTACCCAGGCCAAAGATTTAGTTACTTGTAAAACATTGAATGACGTTGAACTAAATGACAATACAAGATATTTTGTTTTAATTGAGTGTTTTCTGCTATACAGTTGTGTTGGACGTCTACAGAGATAGTTGGGTAAGTTGATCTTCAAATGTCTGTCTGTTTTTGTTTGCACCAGTGTTGATTTCGTCGACTAAAACTATGACGAAAAATGATCGTCGACTACCGCTTTTCACTGACGAAAACAAAAAATAAATAAGCCATGATGACTAAAACTAAGACTAAATATGTTGACAATTTCGTCAACAAATAAAAACTAGACTAAAATGTTAGTGAGGGAGTCATTTTCTGTTTGGTTGCGCTCGGGTGCTGCGCTCTGAAAATAGCAGATCTAAAAGCTCACACCGCGTTGCGCTGCGACGCATTGTGAGCTTGTAGATCGGCTATTTTCAGCATGCAACCAAGTGTAAAATCAGCCATTACGACGCCATCAAGGCAACGCCGAAATACATTTTAGTCGACTAAATCAACTGTAGATTTAATTGACTAAAATCTTATGATATTTAGTCGACTAAAACTAAAACATTTCAGATGACAAAGAAATTACTGAAACTAAATGGAATTTTATTCAAAACTGACTAAAACTAAATCAAAATTTGCGGTCAAAATCA
Organism: Gymnoscopelus braueri; assembly: GCF_963280865.1. Classification (NCBI taxonomy): domain Eukaryota; kingdom Metazoa; phylum Chordata; class Actinopteri; order Myctophiformes; family Myctophidae; genus Gymnoscopelus; species Gymnoscopelus braueri. Next base: position 25,159,516 of record NC_137625.1, read on the forward strand.
ACACTGGTTTGCACCTTATGTATGTAAGCACTGGAATTGTGTATCTGTAGCACACATGTGCGTGCCTGCATGTGTGTTACAGGGTAAAGTGTGGGTGATTGATCTAAACCCATTTGGAGAGGTCACAGACTCGCTGCTCTTCACGTGGGAGGAGCTTACCTCTGGGAACAGCGTCTCAGCCAATCAAGAAGACGGTGACGTCGCCCAGCAACAGGTGAATGATGCAACAAGCGGACTGTACGCAATGACACTACCCCTCTATATCACTTGCCATGCTTTAATGTTGTGTGTGTGCGTGACATGTAGGAGGGCCCAGCGTTCCGCTTCACCACAAGTGCAGTGACGGTCCAGCCGAGTCCGTGTCTGAGCCACAGGATTCCCCGGGACTTTGTGGACCTGTCCACTGGCGAGGACGCCTACAAACTCATTGACTTCCTCAAACTGGTAGGCGGATCTAAATATGCCATAATGCAGTAAATGCACAAGAGTGAATGTGACCAACTTGACCAGACTGACAGTTTATGCTATTCGCAAAAACGTAGTGATGACACAAAACTTTAGAATTTTCTTTATGCCTTGCACGGACAACTTTGAATGTCATCAGAAAGTCATCAGATCTACAACTCTCTGTCTGGGCCCTATTTAAATGATCTATGGTGCAAAAGGACGGGGGGACGTGGTGTCCATGGCAATTCTGCTAGTTAGATGGCCGGTTATCTGGGCATTAATGGCGCAAAGGGGTTGTATTTACACTATGAATTGGTCATGGGTGTGTTTTGGGGCGTTACATTAATTTAAGCAATCAGAGTATTGGCTTCCATTACCTTTTTTTTAAAGAAGCAAGTGCACCTTCATCATAGTGTTGATATTTAAATGGTGGATTAGTAAGGGATGCAAATAATGTTCTGCTGAGAAAAATTGCATTCGACAATCTATGGGAGCAGCATTAATAATGTGATATAAACATGTGAAACAAAAGAACAACCTGTTCTTAAAGGTGATGGCATCCGATACTCTGATAGTTTTTTATTAATGTAATGCTCATGACACACCCAGGACTACTTCAGGGCCACGTGTAATGTGGACATGACAGCGGACAAGAATAAATTAGGCTTTTTGATTTGGAATTAACAGAATGGGAAGAACAGACACACAAATTAATATTTTCCACATTATGCGGACGTGATCTGCTATCAATGTGTTATTTTGTATTACCCAACTTCGCCCCCACTGATATTTATATTCATTGATTAGATATTACAGTTAAGAGCTCACAGGTCTAATGCCTTGACGTAAACTTAGTTGCTTAATTAGTGATACTCCTGCTCTGAAACAATACCATCTCTTTCTTTTTCTCTTTAGAAGAAAGGTCAACAGGAGGACTCTGAGGAAGAGGAGGAAGAAGGGGCACAACCGTGACTCTTTTAATTGCCCAGAGGTTCTCCATTTTGCTTATGTCTCGTATAGTCCATTAAACTTTGCTTGTTATATAAACTTTAAATGGTTATCTCAACCATAGGAAAGTAGTTACTACAGCAAAAAATATTAACACATGTTTTGCATGTCGTGAAGAGCGTATCTCCTTAGTAGCTCTGTTCTGTGTTTTGTTTTTTAAGGGAAATGTACAATACGCATTATAGCCTGGATGTCTCAGATATATCATATAAACCTGTGTTTATTTAATGCCACATGTTTATGTAGTGGATTCTGTAACTGGTTCCTTCTTCACCAGCTTTTGATTTCATGTTCTTCACTGTGTAGTGTTCATCTTTGCATGTGTAACTTTATGGGATTGTGTGATTTAAAAAAAAAGGAGGCCTGCAAGGAATTTTTCCTGTGTTGTTGTATCTTACGTTTCAACAGCCTACATTATAATTGAGTGTTCTCTGTCGAGATGAGGTTTGTCACTGAAGCCAGTATTCAATATCACTAGTTACAGGCTTTCCAGCTGCAGTTGTACTCTAGTTTGGAATATTACCCATTTGTGTACAGAGTACGTTTCTGACTTTCATTTAGTCTGTAGGGAGAGGAACCCAAACGGTCGCTCTGTGACCTAAATAATGAACCTCATCATCTCACACGCTGTTGCATACTAGATTTTGGGTGTTGGTCATCTTTTCTCTCTTTAGCAATAACACTATATACAATATAAAGCTATTTAAACCACACCAGTCTGTTGACTGAGCTTTGTGAATAGTTTGAAAAAACTCATTTATTTCTTCAAGATGCATCGTTGCCTCTGATGCAACCCACCCATCCCTACCCCTCCTCCACCTTCCCCGGCTTGTGAAGGGACTGTTGTTGCAAAAATGCCATTACATTTCTCACTGTGCACTGACTTGTCTGCCAGTTTTGGTAGGTGCAATAAATGAGCACATTAGAAATTGATTGTCCTTTTATGTAACGGCTCTCATTACACTCTGGGTGCTAAATGAGCTATGCAGATACGGCACAAAGCATTTAGTTTTCTAAATAAGCTACAGTAGCAGTACGTGGTGTGGTGTCCCACTTGATTGATGAGGCAATTAATGGGGGCTAGAGATGACTTGTGCAATTAGACTCACAGCAAAATGTACATATAATTTTGCCGGTGTCACATGAAACATTACCATGGAAATTAAACTTGTCACTTATACTTGTTATTGCTTGATGGGGGAAAAAACTAAAACTTAACTCTTGAAGGTTGTAGGATGGCCGTATTTGACCTGTGTTGCATGCTGCACTGCAGTACCACCTCTATCCACTTAGAGGCAATGTGTACCCCTCCATCTCTGTCTGAGAATGCATAGTGCAGTTAGAAGGGTAGGTGGCCTGGCCCTAGCAGTGGTGGAAAGTAACTTAAGTACATGTACTCAAGTACGATTTTGAGGTACTTTTACTTTACTGGAGTATTTCCAATTTTCAATACTTTTACTTCTACTCCACATCTCTGAGGAAAATATTGTACCTTCACTCCACTACAATTACTTGAAAACTTTAGTTACTATTTAGATTTGTATTACTAAACATACATTAAAAACTTAAGCTCTATTTATATTTCGGCTATTTGAAAATAGCCGATCTACAAGCTCACAACGAGCTTGTATATCTGCTATTTTCATTTTTTGGAATGGGACCTGCGTTATGAGTACTTTTACTTTTGGTAGGCTACTTTATATTTTGATGCCAATACTTTTGTACCTTTTCTCAAGCAAATTGTGAATACCAGACTTTTACTTGTAACAGAGCATTTCTACATTGCAGTATTGATACTTTTACTCAAGTAAAAACATTTTTTACTTTTTCCACCACTGCATTTTAGAATTAGTACACAGATACAGTATACTTGACCTGACAACAACAAAAAATAATGTCTGGTGCAAAAATGCTAAGGTGGATGATAACAATGATGATGTTCAGGGAGTAACAAGATAGGTGGGCACCAAAACATTCTGGGCACCTTGAACGAGTGGGCACTGGGATAACTGGGCACTAGGGAAATGTGGGCACCCGGAAGACTGGGCACTATATGCACTGGTGCAGGTTCCAGGTGCCCACATTTCCCTGGTGCCCAGTTATCCCGGTGCCCACTCATCCTAGTGCCCAGTCTTACCAAAAATGATGGTGCCCAGCTGTCCCTAGTGCCCAGTCTGCCCACCTATCCTGTATTCAGGGACGTCTATCTGCATTGTCCCTCATCTCCTTTCCTCATCCTCTGCGTGCCGTGCCAAGAGACGGTTTTATATCTACATTGTCCATTCTTCCCTCTCCATACAGTCTGAATAATACATGCAATCTTTGCAAGAGGGGGATTCAAATAATCAGACTTGAAACTTGCTGACTCAGAGGTGTATAGTGAGGAGGGAGGGGGAGAGAGAAGTCAGGGAGACCGAGAAGGAACTGCAGTCGTTTGCAGCTGGAATACTCATGAGCATCGTTTGAGTAACAGCTCCATTGGTCTCTCTCTCTCTCTCTCTCTCTCTCTCTCTCTCTCTCTCTCTCTCTCTCTCTCTCTCTCTCTCTCTCTCAAAATAGAGATGCGTTTCAATGCTAAGTACAGTCACATGTTAAAGGAGTAGTTCACCCAAAAAAATACTTATTTTCTATCAATTGCACACCCCATGAAGCCTTGAATCCATGGATTTGTTTTTGTTTTTGTCACATTCCTAAGCTAATAATTTGATTCCCGTCTCCTACCGGCTAATGTATCCGGTAGGAGACACAAAGTTGATTATTTGTGTCTCCTACCGGAAATACACCTGGTCATCAAATTATTGGCTTAGGAATGCCACAAAAACTAAAATAAATCCCTGAATTGAAGGCTTCATGGGGTGTGCAATTGATAGAAAATAAGTCATTTTTTGGGTGAACTCCTCCTTTAAAGGGATATTTCACTTTCAAACAAAATAAACATAAAAAATATATGTAAAAAATAAATGGAAAAAGTCATGGAAAATTCACAGCCCCCTCATGCATTAGAAGGACATTCTAATGCACGAGGGGCCATGATTTTTTCCATCACTCTTTTCATTTATTTTATAGGCTATAGGCCTATGTATTTATTTATGTTTATTTTATTTGAAAGTAAAATATATCCCTTTAACCTGTGAAATTCAAGGGCGAAATTATGTGTTCATTTGGCATGAACGTCTAGCTATTAATCGCATCAATTAGGACCTTAATAGCCGCTCCATGCATGCACACAACCGACCTCAGCGACCTGACATCACCCCCGTGCGCGTGAAGGCGTGCATCTGTATGCAACAATATCACATTTTGGACGTTAAACTTTATTGATATTGCAATGAAGTCTAATGAGTGGAAAGAATACCGAAAACACCGAAAGTATATGGACTTTGCATTTGCATGAGATTCAGACATGACTGAAAGATGCATCATGTGTAGCCTACATATAATTGTTCACATTTTTAATAAAAGATCGCAGCTACCAGCTATTGTGTCCAAGGCATTGTTGGGTCTCGGCGTTTTGCTGCATTGCGAATTATATTATTTCTCATCAGTCTTGTTTCTCATGTACACACGCGCGCGCGCACACACACAGAGGAGGCGCGGGCACGCTTGTGTGCGCGCGTCGTGTGGACAGAACGAATACCAAAACGCTCGCCCCAAAACACAGTCGCCCCGGGGAAAATCCCGCGACCTCGGAACGGTCCCCACTCCCCACCTGGTATTCCTAAACGTAACCTCAGTAAAACTATGCCTAAAACCTAACCTTATTCCTAAACTTAACCTCAGTAAGTAAACTATGCCTAAACCTAACCTTATTAAACGTAACCTCAGTAAAACGGTGGCAAAAAAACGACCCTTATTCCTAAACTTAAAGGTAGGGTAAGTGATTTTCTTTGGTTAAAATAAGTGTTAAATAGCTCTATATTCTGATAGTAGCCTACTCATTGCTATAGAGTGTTTGTTCAGTAAAAGGAGTCTCCTTGTCTCTCCAGCTCTTTATAAAACAGAAAATGCATTTTCGTTTCAGTTTCAGTTTCATTTCCAATTTTATCCAATCAGGACAGAGAACTCAATCAGGATATAGATTAAACAAGTGAAATTGGAAGTGATGACACTAAGAAATGAGCAGGCACAATTGGAACTGGAACACTATAAAAATGAAGCTTAAAAATGGGTATACTTTCTCCTGATAGGCTGAGATTTTGACACCTACCGGAAAATGTATTTCTGTTTATTAAAGAGCTGGACTGCTGTTACTGATTACTATCAGAATATAGTGCTTTAACCTTTTAACAAAATACTTTTTGTTTTAACCAAAAAATATCACTTACCCTACCTTTAACCTCAGTGAAACTATGCCTAACCCTAAAGGGATTTATAACCTTATCCTCAGTAAAACAAATACAAGAATACAAGAACCGCTGCATGGGGGGCGGCGACCGGTCCGCGAAAAAAAAATGGGGGTGAGCGCGTTTTGGGGCGAGGCTTCCGGTTACCGCCAGGACGAATGAGGCGCATCCTCCCTCTCATCTCATCGTCATAACAACCGGCGCTACAATAAAGCATGGTTGGATGGAATCATTAGAGAGCACGTTGGCGACGGACAGTGGGAGCGTTTACTGCACAGAGGACACGGAGAAACATACACATTTACACACGTTGTCTGTCAAACGTACGACTTGGCTGCGGAGAGAGACAGCTAGAGAAAAAAAGAGAGAGAGAGGACGGATCCGTTTAGGGATCTGATCTCAGGGACGGACGGTTTGACGTGTGTGTGTGTGTGTGTGTGTGTGTGTGTGTGTGTGTGTGTCTCATATATGGTAGGTTGAGCAGGAAGTGAGGATCTGTGAAGCGTGGGAAAGACAGCAGCATTAATATTAACGTTATTCTGGGGTTTCTCGGGGGGAAGAGAAACGCGTTGGTTGGTCGGTGGTTCCAGCACAATGGCTCTGGAGAACGGAGACGCCGTGAAAGGGACGTGGAAAAAGCAAGTCGACGACATCAAGAAAATATTTGACTTCAAAGAAGTCCTCGGAACGTAAGTAGACTTTTTGATTGATTGATTGATTGAATACTGTATTAACAGTTTGCCAAAAAAACACAGAAAGTACAGTTCTATACAAAAGGATGCTAAAAGGATTAAACCCAAGAAAGCACCATGGCTAGCCTGATTTCCTTTGGGGTCCTGTGTATTCAATTCATCCGAAACATTTAATGACAGACAAATATACAATACTATGCAAAAACATCATATAAACGAGTAGTAATCAAAAAGAAAAATATGACTAATACAGACTAGTCTGTATATAGGTAGACTGGTGGTCTTGTGTATTGTTGCCAGGTAGTTCAAAACTTAACTTAACATATTTTCCATGTACTCTATACTCTTATCAAAAGAACCAAGCATAATAATTGTGATTGTATTCAGTCAGTTATTATGTCTCTGGGTCATGACAATTACGCACAATTAGAGCCTTTAATTCTGCACCAGCTGTGTTGACAACACAGTGTTGTCCTCTATTCTAATCTGCTTCCGCATCAAACGGCTGTATTTTCCTCTAGAAAATTAATCTCAACATCCTAGCCTACAACAACCCATTTGTTATCACAGGCAACAACCTTTGGCAAACCTAGCCGTGTAGACGGTGGGTTGAAACGTGTGGGAATGGATGTGGGTGATGGGGGGGAAAAAACTTCCTGGCAAAGACTTTAAGAACAGTTCATGTAATGGTGTTTTAAAGTTATGATAATTGATGAGACGTCCGTTTTTCCAGCCCAGTGCACATGTCTTGGAGCAGGCTGACACACACAGACACACACATGCACAAACTCTCTCTTTCCCGCTCCTTTGTCAATATCTTGCTAGCTATCTCTTTCACTCTCACTCTCTCACACACACACACGCACGCAGGCATGCACGCAGGCACGCACGCACGCACGCACACACACACACACACACACACACACACACACACACACACACACACACACACACACACACACACACACACACACACACACACACACACACACACACACACTGGAATCAATATTAATCCCACAGTTTTCCTGGTGCCATAGCAACACATTAACCAGGGTTCCTTTCAGGCCTTTGAACCCATTTATACCGACCTCCCCTTTCCCTCCTCATCAGCAGAAAAAGGAGAGAGAGATGGAGAGGAGGGAAAAATACAGTACATGCTGGGTCTGGCATAGTTTAGTCAGAATGTGATTTGTGTGCAGCGTGGGGCGGGGGGGGGGGGGGGGGGGTGTTGTTGTTGTTGTTTGCAACAGATGGAGAGAAAGAGGGACAACATAATGGAGTGGGGACGAGAGGAGGCGATGGGCATTCATGGGAGGGAGTGAGGAGACACTGGAAGAAATGTATTAAAGAGGAGAAAGAGAGTGGGGCAGTACAGGTGGATGTGGTGCCCCTTCATGTGATATCTGCATGCTGACTTTGTAGAGCAAAGACAACACTCCCATTTCATGTACCATCTATATCACAGAGAGGAAAAGGTTGAGAGACTGAGGTGACAACAAACAGTATGTTGTGGCAACAACAGGCTCACCTTTCTAAACGGGGCAGTGAAGATGAGTTTTTATGGCTCGTAAAATGAAGGGGTGGGGGAAAAAGAAACGGGACAGAGCTGGAGATGATATCTAGCAGCAGCTGGCCCCCAAACACAACCCACTAAATAAGGACACTGTGTGTTTACTAGCGCTGGCCGCTGGGTGATTGAAAACGCTTCCTAGTCCGACTCCTTGAGCCATAATAATGGGCAAGTTATCAAGCTGCTAACCCCCTCCCCCATCTCTCTCTCTCTCCCTCCCTCTCTCCCTGTTTTTACTCGATATGTTCTGAGTGGGAAATGCAACGAGCTGATTGCGACCGGCGGCGTTCTTCCTTTCACGTCAGTCAAGTAGGCAGGCAGGCCAGTCTATCAATGAGTCGTGCGCGGCTGTCTCCCTCTATTGGCTTGAGCCACGAGCCATTCTAGTGTCAGCTTAGGGAGTGGAATGGCTGATGTGATGGGGCCGCTTTGCAGCTCGGTCCCTGGCTGGCTGGCTGGCTGGTTGGCAGGCAGACAGACCACTGGCTTGCCCTCAGGCTCCCTGCCCCGGCTCAGACACTCACTGACACATCATTTTCTTCCCTATAGAATTGCATCAAACTTGCAGTGCATGCGCAGTAAAATTCTGAGTGTATGTTTAACTCTGAGAGTGTAAAAATTGACCCGTAAGTGTACTGTACACCACGGACTGCCCGTGCCGGGAGGTGTGTGTGTCAGAGGCTATCCTTGGTGTCTTATTTCCCTACCCTCACTGTGTGTGTGTGTGTGTGTGTGTGTGTGTGTGTGTGTGTGTGTGTGTGTGTGTGTGTGTGTGTGTGTGTGTGTGTGTGTGTGTGTGTGTCCACTGCTTACTGTTGAATAATTCAACAGCAGAACGAGCACCCTGGGGGCTGGCTGTATCACCTGCCGCAGTGGTTAGGTGCGTCTCAGGTAGGCTGCAGCCCATAGATAGAACGAAGGGACCTGAGGAAGGCAGTGGAGGACAAAGGAAAAGTTGCAGAGAGAGAGAGAGAGAGTGCCAAAGTGGTGCTGTATGTAGCAGTGCCATATAGGGCACCCTGCCCTTAATTGAGTGCTCTACTTACTTTGCTCTTGGCATTGTTCTCTCATCTTTCTGGGACTGCAGCTCTTCTGCCTGTCTTTCTCTCTCTCCCTCTGTCTCTCTCTCCATCTTTCCCTTTGTGCCCTGCGTCAAAGCCATGAGCTTTTGTCCCCCCCTATCATTTTGCCAGTGAGACTGAAATGATTATGGTTTTGCAAGGTATTTCATCCTGGTTTATAAGAACAACAAACGGTTGATGGTTTGAGAAGAAGAGAATGGTTTGACATGGTCCCTGTCTGTGAGCTCAGCCCACTTGCCCTTGACTAATTTCAACCTGGCATCCGTATTCTGGGCATGTCATTATAGGCAAGACATTTACAAAACAATATTGAGAATATTGAGTGTGACACACACACACACACACACACACACACACACACACACACACACACACACACACACACACACACACACACACACACACACACACACACACACACACAGGGCATTCACGAATAGTGATTTTTAGCTTTCGAATTATTCGACCTATAAGTATCGAATATTCGATTAATCGATTTGATTATAAAAAATAAAATAATATATATATATTTTTTAAGTTTTTTTCTTTTTTTCCCTTTTTTTTATGGCATTAATGACTCGACTCAAGGAATGCGAGTTGACGTCACACCAGAGCTCACAAGTGCGTGTCTGCTGTAGAAAAGCCACTAAAAAAATATATATAAAAAATAAATAAATCTAAAAACCTTTTTTATTTTATTTTATAGAATAATCGAATGTGGTTTGATAGTCGAATAGTCGGTTTGATAGTCGAATAGGCCTGTCCCCGACTAAGGATTTGTTTAGTCCAATCTAATTGGCGACTAATTGCCAACAGTCGACTGGCAGTCGACTAATATTTAAAAAAAAAATATATATATATTTTTTTTTCTTTCTTTTTTTTTAGGGCCAAAATACATTTTATTTCAAAGGGCCAAGTCTACACAGTTTGTTTTGTGTCTCCAGCAGAGTTTCTAGTGTCTCTATCTCTCTCTGGAAGAGGTTGCACATGAACTCTGCAGCCGCACTGAGGCGCTCCAACACAAACAATACCAATACAAAGACGAGGAATAAGAAGAAAAAGTGGAAGTTACGTGTGGTTGCAGGTGTAGACTTGGCCAAAAAACAATTAAAACATTTTTGGCCCTTTTTTTTTTCCGACTAGATTCGACTAAGAGACACGCAGTCGACTCCGTCCCCCCGCGACTAACCAGTCGACTAGTCGACTTAGTCGAGGTCAGGCCTATAGTCGAATATTCGAATATTCGATTATTCTGTTAATGCCCTACACACACACACACACACACACACACACACACACTAGAGATGCGCGGATGGGTTTTTTTGTCACCCAAATCCGCGTTAACAAGTTCCTTATCCATCCGCCATCCACCCGCGGTAATTATATCATCCTATTTATAGATCCGCACCAACCGCACCAAATAATTGTTATTTTCCTGACGTTAGTTTTCTTATAAACAATGTTACTCACCACTGTCGCGATGCAGTGACTGTATACAATCCACAACCATGGTAACAACAAGCGCACGTCTTCATTCAGTTACTTTCGCTTTCAACCACTTTGTTGCCATGTCTGCTTTTTATAAGCTTTTTATAAGCGACTTTTGGGCTTGTTTGGCACTTGTTTAGTTTTGGGCTTGTTTTCATAGACCTGGCTGCTTATTTCTCTCGCAAGTTGTCGCAACCTGGCAACACTGGCTGGCTGCAAAGCAACATGTCGTGAGCGGCTATTTTGTGCCTGGTGTAAAATGACGTAATATTAAAATACTACAAACGCACACACGGTGAAATTTAGTGCTTTTAAAAGCTATTATAGGCCTATAGATTGATATCATCAATTTAATTCCCGCATTATTTCACCCGCGGTTTATCCAATATTAATTAATAATTATATTTGATTGACCCAAATCCACCCAAACTGCGGTTAACTGCGGCAACCGCGGCTAAAACCGCGATCCGCGCATCTCTAACACACACACACACACACACACACACACACACACACACACACACACACACACACACACACACACACACACACACACACACACACACACACACACACACACACACACACACAGCAGCTTTCACTGGATTAACCACAGACTATAATCAGTCATCTTCATTAGAAGAAGAGATGAGGAGGATTAACCATCCATTCAACGTCCCTCCACAACCCCGTTACCCCTCATTCATCTGTTTTTCTGTCCTCTCACATTCCCCTTTCTAACCCCCCACTATCGCTCTTCAATCCCCCGACTCTTTCCCCTTCTGCTAATTCCCTTCTCCTTTTGTGAAAATCTGATCATTTCTGTGAGCGTGAGGTTGTACGATATAGACTGGGCTGTACTCCGTCTGAGCCCGCAGGGGTTGATGTCTCAGCACTAGCTGTCATCGTCTGGTCTTGTTGAGAGGTTTGTAGCATAAAGCACATACACGGGACAAATCTCAATTCATCCTGGTGCTGCCAAGTCAGCGATATGCTTATATGGCAGGTGCAGCAGACATGTACAGAATACATGCACACAGAAAAGGACCTTTGTTTATGGCCACGTTACACAGGAATTTTAAGTCTGTTCATTGGACTGTATAGAGGCTGTGTGTGCTTGTGTGTGAGTGTGTGTGTGTGGCTTGTGTTGTGTGCACCCATGTGTATATATATATGACTTGTGACAGAACGGCTTGGGCGGGCAGGCTGCATGTGAAGACGGGTCATGTCTCGGCTGACGTTGACACGTGTGTGCAGACCTCTGTGCTGACAATCATAAAGTTGAATCCATTAATGGATCCGGCACCCTATTTTAAGATTCCTGGCTATTCCCCCAGCCTATAGCGTCAACGAGCTAAAAGACTGTTTTCATATATCCACAGGGGGTTAGGTATTGTATTATGTACACAGTATGTATCAGGTGACCACTGCAAGTCTTTTAGGAGAATAATTGAGAAGGCACTGGAGTTATTGTGGAATTGATGCTGAATGCTGGGCGTTCTGCTATGCAGCACAATGGACCACGCTTCCGTCTGCATTCCATATAGGAATGGATGCTGTATGTATGTATATGAGAATGTAAGAATGATCAATGACCGTACCAGGTTTTCAAGAGAGGACTTTCTCTATTATGTTGAATATAGCAAGGACACACACAACCAACCACACTCTCAAAATACATATATACAGTATGTATAACCCCTCCTCCATCAATGCTCCTGCTTGCAAGCAGGCATCTATTTGTAAAAGCAAGCACGGTGACGGAACGTTTTATATGGGAGAGATGGAGAGTTCACAGGGAATAGCAGCTTTCACGTGGAAACAGACCTACAGGACACTCACAATAAATGTACCTATTCAACCCTCCTCCGTGATCCTCCCACCTTGCATTCTGCTTGGCCCATTAAGACCTGAGGCCGATTCTACAAAATGTCTGTTTTTAGAATGTCTTCTAAAAACAGTTTTTTTTAAAAAACGTATGTTTCTATGTGTCAGTGGTTCTCAAACTTTTTCATGTCAAGGACCCCAAAATGTATATCTATTTGGCCAAGGACCCCCATCTCAAAATATTTTGTTCCAGGGACCCCCCCCAGAAGCAAAGATTTGAGTTACAAATGTTTGCTTGAAAAAAAAAAAAATCAAAGATTTTCACGATTTCTCAAAAATAGCAGATCTACAAGCTCATAGCGCGGCACTCGGTGCCGTGCTATGAGCTTGTATATCTGCTATTTTTGAATAGCCAAAGTGTAAAATAATGCTTTTTAGCTCAAATAAAAAAAAATGACACAGATGCGTTCCAGGCCTTAAAGGGTTAGACAGACGAGAGGATAATTGCTCACACAATGAATGTCAGGGTGCTGGTGCGCTGGATGGAACGAGATGCTAAGTTGTGCTTCTTCAGGGGAAGGTTTTTCACACTTTGCGGCCGGTAAATAAACGACCCCAAAACAAAAATAACACAGTAACATCTGTCGGTTGCAGGGAAAACTTGGACTGTGTTGTGCCATCTCGAGTTAATTTACCCTATAGTGACTACATTGAAAACGGACTCAATGGAATTTGATGGAATTTTAGACTAGGGGTGCAACAGTTGATATAAAAAAAAAGATTTGATTGATAAAAATAAAAGATTTTAATAAACGAATAAATTTTCAAAAATATAACAAATCTACAACCTCATAACGTGCCGGTATGCCATGTTTGTGAGCCTGTAGATGCTTTCACCCATTGCCAATTGCCTAAGCTGTAATCCTGGGCACTACTCTCCCTCTGCCAGCCTGGATCACAAAAGGAGTCAAAACGAGTCGAAACTAGCAGCTGATGGCCTGCACGAAGTCTAACAAGAATTCAAAAGGTAAAGAGACCATCTGACCGGTCCTCCTCCCCTAAAGTCAACTGCAATGCAAGAAAGAAAAGCAGTTATAAGCATATTTTCGAGTTGAATCCAGTAGACCCACTGCAAGCCTGGTTTACAGTGAGGAGGTAAAGCCAAGTGTCAGCCGCAGTGGAGAAGCTGTGTGAAGGAGAGATGGAAATAGAGCAAGGAGAGTCTGGGCGCTGATGCAGGACGTTTATTTTTTCACTTTCTTAAAAGCTCTGTCACATAGCACTAAATGCAGCCCTCTCTTCTCTGTTGAAAACAATCTTTTTATGTGTGTGTGTGTGTGTGTGTGTGTGTGTGTGTGTGTGTGTGTGTGTGTGTGTGTGTGTGTGTGTGTGTGTGTGTGTGTGTGTGTGTGTGTGTGTGCGCGCGCGCGCGTGTGTGTCCACCGCATGGATCTACCTGCCATGGCGAAGAGTCAGAGAGTATCTCTGGGCCTGTGTTTCAGAGTGAAACAGGCAGTAGCTTGGATGAGATTGACTTGCGGTCTGTGTTATGGATCCTCTCAGATCTCCCCCTTTGTCCTCTATTCTTCTGTTCACCTCCTACCCCAACCCTATAATGCCTGCTCCGCTGAACAAACGATTATTCAGGGGATCAGATTCTACTGTTGGACATGACGTCAGGAAACTCTGTTTATGAGCGAACACGATTTTATGGTTTGTGCATACTGTGTTTTTTATTTGTCTGTCTGTGGGCATGCGTTTATAAAGGCACACGGGATGACCCTTGTTGTGGGTTCAAGGTGGTCATACTGGGGCACAGGATTGACATTAGGATGATGGCCTGGTGCCTGGGTATGAATCATCAGCCAGACCTCTCTCTTTCACTGAGGCCGGATAGCTGCAGGAACACGGTTTAGATTTAGACAAGATTGGCAACTTTCTCCCAATTTCTTCTCATTCTCGTTCCCCATTGTCTCCTGCACAAACTATGGAACATAGGATGAATGGGAGATTATCACGTTTTATCAGACCATTGAATGGGTGAGTAGGCGACGGGTAGGCGATATACTGACCTACCCGCGATTTATCAGACCATTCATTGGGCGTAATCACTGACCTACTTGGAGGCGAGGTAGGTCAGTATGTCTTGATAACACCCAATGAATGGTCTGATAAATCGTGGGTAAATCAGTATGTCGCCTACTTCGCCCATTCAATGGTCTGATAAAAGGTGCTAATGTCCCATTCAATGCATTGATAGCATCCGAATGGGGTGGCTTTATAGAACTTGCCTTCTGTTGCCATGGCTCCACCCCCTTCTTCCCTCATCAGTTACTCCACTCAGCCAATCATATATTTTTTTAATGGAGGGAGGGAAGGAGGGAAGGAGCGAGTATAGAAGAATGAATGGATGGAGGATTGAAGGACACATTGATGGAGGAGGAAGGTTGCTATCTTGTCTTTAGATCTGGCTTTGGAAATGCATTCACATCAATTCAGGAACTAAAACACACAATGCTTCTTTCAATAACCATTGAACGGCATTGAACACGCTTTATTTTCTGTGTTTCCACTGTACACGTGGTCTGCTTTTCTTAACCCATTAAGACCTGAGGCCGATTCTACAAATGTCTTCTAAATCCCAACAGTTTTCTGAAAAAAACGTATGTTTCTATATCAGTGGTGCTCCAACGTTTTCATCTCAAGGACCCCCAAGATGATGAATGTTTGGCTTAAAAATATATATATTAAAAGATTTGCACACATGTTCACTTTTTTCCAAAAATAGCAGATCTACAAGCTCATATGAGCTTGTATATCTGCTATTTTTGAATAGCCAAAGTGTAAAATAATGCTTTTTAGCTCAAATCAAAAAGTGACACAGATGTTGACATTGCTCTGTACATTTCCTCTGTACAAATGTGCGTAATAATACAAAAGATTTTTGACTCCTTTTGACTCCCTCTGATGCATTTAAACCATTATCGTGTCACCAGTGTAAGTAACACACAGCTTGGGTATCCCAGCGTAGCATCGCATGTGGTCAAATCCGGCTCAGGATCTCGCGTTGAGTGTAACGTCCCCTTATCTTCTTTTTCCCCGTTTCAAATCCACTTCACTACGTAATATCTGAGATCAATACCGCTCACAGGCGCCAAATAAATAAGAGTCATTTTTCAACAACCCAGCCAGCCCTGCATGTATATGCGGCTATACCGCTGTCACACAGCAGCTTATAGCCACAACCTTGGGATGGAGGGAAGGACATTTCCCATTCTGAGCGTGACAGCCATCCACCTACAGTAGAGCCATGTGACCGGTTCACCGAGTTCACCCTGAGCCCTGGGCTTTCACTGCTTTCAGCCTGACCCTGCAGGCCTGCTATAAAGCCTCCACTTCTTTCTGCTCCATCTACAGTCCCCCTCCCTCCCCCTCACCCCTCTCCATCTCCCTCTACTATAGATAGATAGCAGCTATATTTTCTCATTACAGAGAACTAACGCCTCACTCCCCAGAGTTAACGTCGAAAAAGGGTTTTCATGTGGGTGTGTGTGCAGTCTGTGCACAGTATGTGCGAGTACCGCCGTGCATGTGTTGTGTCCGTGGATTGAAATTGAATAGAGCATGTTCGTCTATATGCGTATGCACACATATTGCACAATGCTTCACTATTTAATATTCTACTAATAATGCAATGCTGTTACTTGTCAAAGAGAGGTGGCTAGCTTCTGGCCGTCAGATTATGTGATATTCACGGGTTAATGATTGCTGCAAATATGGATGCAGTCAGCTGGCAAAGTCATAAGGCAGAAAACAGCAATGTTTAAATAATGTCTCTAGTCTGGCCAGGGTGGGAATAATAGCAGCCCGACGAATAGAACACTTTGTCTTTTAGACAGGTAATTTAGGCCAGTTTACAAACACACAATGAAGCACATGCACGTACAGAAGCACAATGTACACACGCGCACGCGTGCACACACACACACACACACACACACACACACACACACACACACACACACACACACACACACACACACACACACACACACACACACACACACACACACACACACACACACACACACACACACACACACACACACACACACACACACACACACACACACCCCCACACACACACACACACACACACACACTCTCTGAACACAGACAGATGTACTGTATGGCCATGCACACGAATAGAGATACACACACACACATAGCATGCACACTATTCAACTCACATCCAGCTAGTGTAAGATATATTTGACATGGTAATGGTAGGTATATATATATTTTACAGTCTTACACACTTCAAACTATTTATTTTGCAACTCACTATTTTATAGGAGACCTACTTTGAGAAAGTTTGCGTGCGTGTGTGCGTGCGCGAGTGAACGCTTGGACTCCATAAGTACTGTAGCTTTAACACCCCCTAAAACTGTCTGTCTACATCTGTGTCCTCCTGACGGAAGCAGGAATACAGACTGAAGAGAAAGGCAGGCAGAGGACAAACAAAGAGTAATAATGAGACTTAATGGAAAGGAGAGATGGAGACAAACAGACTATAATAATAATTGCAGAAATAAAATGACAGACTAAAAGAGTTAGTTTAACTCAGTGTAACTAAAAATAGATTTTTTCAATAGAGCTTTTTTGTCCAATTTTAGCAGGAGATGAAAGCTAGGCTGAACGGAGGATATAGTATAACAAAAATAAAGAAAAATGCGGGGGAAAAGTCTGATTTAATTACCAATTACCAGGTTATGTGAACTTTTTGTCACCATTTGGAAACTACAACTCTTCAATAGTGACAGAGGTGGAAAGAAATGGATAAACAAGGCAAGAACAAGAGGAACAGAGAAAGAGGAAGGGAGAGACACCCAGACAAGGACAGAGAGAGAGTGACACGCACCTGTTTGTGTGTGTTACAGGAACAAGTGGTGTTCAGTCAGTGTATGTGTGTGCGTGCGTCATAATCAGCGAATCTCAGAAACACTCTTTGAGCCTTTCCATGGTTTTGGCTGATCGTGCTTCCCCCTGTTGCTTGTCTCAAGCATGCATGCACACACATGAGCGCACACGTACACCACCTACACAAACAAAGGCTCTGCCAACGCCAAGCTGCTTTTCTGTTTTGTAGCATCAAATGCAGCAAAGCCAACCACCACCCTCGTTCAGCTGAATTGTCTGCGGTTATCGCCATTCTATGTAGTTGTCTGGGGGACTGGGAGGGACATTAGGGAGGTAAGGGGAGGACAGAGGGGGGAGACGAGGTTAGTAAACATATGTACAACAGGGTCACAGGACCGGCTTCGAATGCTATCAATGCACTGAATGGGACATTATCACGTTTTATCAGACCATTGAGCAGCTCGCTCGCTTTAGCTTGCTCGGTGGTGCCTCACGTGGCTCCAGTTCGCTTGAGACTGCGCGCCTCCGACATGGTCCGAAACCGAAACGTAATTTTATATAAGACTCCGTCGGTAGGCCAGTATGTTCCTGATAACACCCAATGAATGGTCTGATAGGTCAGTATGTCGCCTACTTCGCCCATTCAATGGTCTGATAAAACGTGATAATGTCCCATTCAATGCATTGATAGCATCCAAATCAGGTGGTCACAGCCATGACGGCAATGGTACAAACAATTGTCAGAAAGAAAGAAAGACTTCTAAACAAAACAAAACAAAACATTTGAAAAACTGCTGGTACAGTATGCATTCTGTATTTTGGTATTTGGTATTCGGCCTAGTGTTTCCTTCTTTTCGGTTTTGGCCAAGAACTTTCATTGTGGTGCATCACTAAGAAAAAAACGAATGGGCCGATTGCCATGAAATTTGCTGAACGCTTTCATGCATTGTACAGTAGCTACAGGGGCTTGTAGTCTCTGAGTCTTCAAACATCTGTGTTGTGTCAACCTTTAGCCGGAGTATGAGAACCCCGGGTTAGTGTATGGATGTCTGCCAGTATCGGTTCTTAGTCATTGATGATTACTCATCAGGTAGGTGTTCCTATCAGTATATGCAGTATGCTGTCATCATCCTCACTGTACCAGACCCATTAGAATTGCTCTGTTTCAACGTGTGTGTGTGTGTGTGTGTGTGTGTGTGGGGGGGGGGGGGGGGGGGGGGGGGGGGGGACAGCAATATGTCCATGACACGAGGGGTCGTGTGGATCTGTGTGCTATAGTGCTATTAGTGGATTATAGAGTGCTCCCTCATACTATACATCGTTAAATGTATTGTGATTATTTAAAAGAGCATTGCTTAAAAACATTACTGTAAAATCAAAACAATTGCAGCATGTAAATAGCTTTTGATTAAAACCTATAATACAACATAAAAAAACTGTTAGCTCTCTCGTCATCTAGGATTTTTTGTTGAAGAAGGAGAGGACACTGGAGCAGCTCGGACATTTAAGCCTTTTTTATTTATGAAAGCAGAATTACCAGGTGCTCGCGGAGAAAAAAGTTATTTAAAAGTGTTGGTTGTTCTCCTGGATCCAGTGGGATACAAAACATTACAAAAAACTGAAGATCCGGGCACTCAGAAATTAAAAAAAGGAGAACTTTTAATTAGTTCATTTATAAAATGCATTTTAATTAATAAAGCCTGTTCTCCTTTTTTAAATTTCGGAGTGCCCGGATCTTCTGTTTTTTTTCATGCTTCCTTTTTTATTTATGATGAAGGTCAACTACACCTTCCTCAGAGTCAGGAATTTCTAGTATTTTCAATGCTCCGCCATCTTGGCTTCCTCCTCCTGTCCCTATCCACCATGCAGGAGTGCAGCTCCACTCCAGTTGTGAGGCCGGTGTCTCTCTTGAGGTGGTCTATAGGTCACCCTTTACATGCTTTTATCACTCCTCGTACCCAGATTGAGTAAAGGCTGGTTATGACATAAAATAGTATAAAATATACCGTATATATTGACATTTTGAAGTCGGTCAAATTACGAATGCAAAAAAAAAAAAAAACTTTTATAAGCCCCATTAATAGGTGTGATATTGACAGGAGGACCCTCTAAACCAGGGGTCTTCAACGTTTTCAGGCCAAGGACCCCCTAGCTGAGAGAGAGAGATGAAGCAGGGACCCCCACTACAAATTGTATAGATGAGAGATGAAGCAGGGACCCCCTCAATATTGTATAAAGTTGTGTTTTAGATTGAGCTTTTTTTGTTTACGTTTACTGTTCTTTTTTCCCTCTACACCTATACCTCTTTGCCAAAAATAGCTTGTAGATCGGCTATTTTTGGCTAAAGTTCTCCTCAGAAAAGGGATGCTAAGGTTCTAAGGTAAAAAATCAAATCATATTACACAAAGAATTGGTGTAGCAACTCTGAGGACCCCCTAGGGGTCCCGGACCCCCTGTTGAAGACCCCTGGTTTAGAGGGTATTATGGTCTCTCTCTCTCTCTCTCTCTCTCTCCCCCTGGTCAGCTCAGCAGAAGTGCCAGCATGGAGTATGTGTTGGATTGACAAGGAGTCTCTAGTTAGCCTCTCTCCCTCACTGACACCATGTGGTGCGCCAGCAGGGGGATGCTGTAGTCCCTGTGTGTGTGCGTGTGCTCGTGCTCGTGCATGCGCTATATTACAGCCTATTACATGATTCATGATCTGTCATTGGTGTGCGTGGTGTGTGTGCGTGTGCATGCGTGGGCCCATGCAGGTGTGACGGCTGCTGTATCGGTGTGTGGGGCACATATACTGTAGAAAGAAAGGGGAATCTCCAAGGTCACAGGAAAAAAATGCTGAGTCATCTTACAGAGAAACCAGACAGCTAGAAGCTGTCATCAAAACGGCTCACACCAACAAAACAGTCAACACACACAAACGCTGTCAATCTCTCTCTCTCTCTCTCTCTCTGTTTCCCCTCATTCTGTCTCGTATTTGCCCAAAAACACACAGTGGAGGGACGATCCACATTCCAGAATAGTCTTATAGTATGCCTAAAGGCTGCAGGGCTGCGCATAAGAACACATAAACTCACCTACAAATATTTCATATTGTAATCCTGTCTTCCCCCTGCTGTGTTCAGAGGCTGTTGGGTTATCCATGCCGTTTCCATAGAACCTCATGTAAATACAAAGCCTATTGGCCACCCCGGTAATGGCCATGGCCGTTGCCATGGTGAATCTATACCTTGGTGGGTTGATAAATCCCAGCGTTTAATGCTTGTGTGTGTGTGCGCACACTTGTGTGTGTGTATGACAGCGAGTTAGTGATAGCCGATGGGAAGGACTATCCTCTGTCTACCCCAAGATGAGGCTGGAGGGGCTTTGTCAATCCTTCCTTTGTGCCGTTTGCTATGAGAATGTATAACGAGGAACTGACTCTCTGTGAATCAGTAGCATTAAACCATTTAAACCGGGAACGCATCTGTGTAACCACTTAAACCATTATACATTGGCTATTCAAAAATAGCAGATCTACAAGCTCATAGCGGGGCACAGAGTGCCGCGCTATGAGCTTGTAGATCTGTTTTTTTTTTTATCTTGACATTTTTTGCAAATCTTTGAATATAATTTTTTTTTAAAAATATTTTTAAAGCAAACATTTTTTACTCAAAACTTTGCTTCTGGGGGGTCCCTGAAACAAAACATTTTGAGAGGGGGGTCCGCGGCCAAATACATATCATTTTGAGGGTCCTTGACATAAAAAAGTTTGGGAACCACTGATTATAGCAACATACGTTTTTTCAAAAAACAGTTAGGATTTAGAAGACATTTGTAGACTTCTGACTTTGTCCTTAGAGGGGTTTGTGAGGCCAGCTGTGTTGGCACTCCATCTCCTTGTATCTAATCATCAGTACAACTGTACTTGGCTGCAACCCACATGCACCTTTAAGGTACAACATTGTAGGCTACCAGTGTTGATGTAAATCGATAAAGGAAAGGAAACAACGTTCTGAACATTGTTTTGTTTTGTTTGTCTGGGGGATCTTGGTGGATATGTCACAGTACGTTTGGAGAACCAGTACGATTGAAGACAGAGCGCTCGTTTTTAGGCACGGGGCTCCTTCGGGGCGAGGCGGGGCTTTTCGAGACAGGGTTTATTAGCGAGGCTCGCGAGGAGGAGAAGGAGAGAAGGAGAGGACGGGACGGTTTATTACGCGAGGCTCGCGAGGAAGAGGAGCCTCCTCCTCCTCCTCGCGTAATAAACCGTCCCGTCCTCTCCTTCTCTCCTTCTCCTCCTCCTCCGAGGAGGAGAAGGAGAGCGCGGAGAGGCGGGGCTTTGATGCGCCGACGGAGACCTGTCTTTTGTTGTTCCCCCCCACATAGCAACCAGGAAGCTACGCTAGGGGAACCATAATATCTATGAGGGGAACGCTGAACACGCGTTCACACGCACGGCGCGCCGACTTAGTGGAGCTTGAGGCCGAGGAAGCGCGCCCTCGCGCCTCCAGGCGCGAGTGCCCGCGCTGACCGGCCGATGCTCCACTAGTCGACTCAGCGCCGTTTGAGTTGTAAACCGATAGGGACAGAATAGTTCTTTTCATGGATCACTGTGTGTGTGTGTGTGTGTGTGTGTGTGTGTGTGTGTGTGTGTGTGTGTGTGTGTGTGTGTGTGTGTGTGTGTGTGTGTGTGTGTGTGTGTGTGTGTGTGTGTGTGTGTGTGTGTGTGTGTGTGTGTGTGTGTGTGTGTGTGTGTCAGGGAGAAAGTAAAACAAAAGCCAGAACACAATAAAAGTATCTAAACAGTCCTGCTTTCAATAAACCAAAAAAAGCATGAGCGCGTGTGTGTGCGCGTGCGTGTGTGTGTGTGTGTGTGTGTGTGTGTGTGTGTGTGTGTGTGTGTGTGTGTGTGTGTGTGTGTGTGTGACTGTGTGTGTGACTGTGTGTGTGTGTGTGTGTGTGGCCATATATGTTTGTGCACAAGCCTGGCTTGTGGCTCCCTCTAGTGCTGGGTGGGTGGTAAAAACGAGCGCGCTTTCTTCAATCGTACTGGTTCTCCAATCATACTGTAACAGATATATATGGTCATAGCTGTCTGATGGACTAACATGCTGTTGTGATATGTAGGACTAGGCTACATTAGTTCTCTTTCTGTGATCTCCTTTTTGAACTGGCAGTAGCGCAAACACACACACACACACACACACACACACACACACACACACACACACACACACACACACTCAGCAGTCGTTACTCTCCCAGAGAAAAACCCATTTTGTGCTCATTGACAAGCGTTAATGACAGCATCTCTCTAGACTGTCAGCAGTGAGCACCGCTGACATAAACATGTAATGTTGTTATTAGTAGGAATAAACACAGAAGCATCCGGGAGGAAGTGGACTATGAAAGGGGAGGAGCCAAACCGAGTTCCTGTTCCTTTTTCTTTTTTTTTTTACCAAAAATGGGTTCCCAGATTGACCCACAAATGAGGGTGTCAGTTAAACCCATTAAGACCTGAAGCCGATTCTACAAAATGTAATGTCTTCTAAATCCCAACAGTATTTTGAAAATGTTTCTATATCAGTGGTGCTCAAACCTTTTCATGTCAAGGACCCCTAAAATGATTGATGTATTTGGCCGCGGACCCCCATCTCAAAATGTGTTGTTCCAGGGACCCCCAGAACAAAGATTTAAAAATATTCGCTTTAAAATAATATATACATTCGTAGCGCGGCACTCTGTGCGGCGCTATGAGCTTGTATATCTGCTATTTTTGAATAGCCAAAGTGTAAAATAATGCTTTTTAGCTCAAATAAAAAAATTACACAGATGCGTTCCAGGTCTTAATGGGTTAATACTTGCATTTTTAGCATTTTCCTCTTCAAAACACGTGTCATAACTGAATCTTTTTCAACTAGAAAACAAGCAAACACAAAAAGAAATATAATTCCAAACACTTAGCCTGATCTTTCTGTCTCTGCAGTGTTACCGTAGCAACAAGCATTTCATCCGTGTTTGGAACATTGTGGCACAGAATCTGGTGAGAGACAGGCTTTAGCCAATTTCTTTTACATGACAGCTGGTCACGTATGTGATGTGGAACCAATGATAATAAAATAATGATGACATGTGTTTGCCCAGCATGGTATTACAAATTGTACCAGATTGACAAATTTCTCGGTTTCTCTGTCACCGCCCTTGGCGTCAACTTGTTGACACAAACAAGAAGATGTGACCTCGGTCGCTTCCTCCGCACTCTTTCTATCTCACACACACTCTCTTCTTTCTCTACTCTCTGCCTCTCTCAATTCAGTTAAGATCAGTTGAGTTCAATGTGGTCTGTTGGTATGAAAGTTTATTACAGTGTTACCAAATGTTTTGGTAACACATTTTTCTATACATTGAAGGACCACACCGGTGGTCTGGCATGGAGTTCAGAATCAGAATCAGAATCAGAATCAGTTTTATTGTCACATCACAGGTTTACAAAGTAAAAAAGTGGGTGAAATTCATTTTAGTGCAGCTTAATAAAAAACAACACCACAGCAGCCGTAACAGTGGACTGGCACGAACGATGACATGATACAAGGCGGCAACTTCGTTGCCTCTCAATGAAACATGAACAACAAACATAAACATATCCACCATGGCGCTATATATGTGTGTGTGTGTGTGTGTGTGTGTGTGTGTGTGTGTGTGTGTGTGTGTGTGTGTGTGTGTGTGTGTGTGTGTCTCTCCACCCATTGGGGTGTACCCTCAAATTCTCTCTCATCTCATACAGTGTCTCATGCTCATAGTGCATAATGCTCATAGCTATAGTGATATACAGACCTTAATTTGCCGTTAATTGCTGCTGTGGCAACTGTGTGCTATTTAAGCTTCTGCAACAAAGGCGAACGGAATCTCTTCCATAATTCTGCCGCTGCGGGTTTTGGGCTGTGTGCCCACTTTCTCACACACACACACACACACACACACACACACACACACACACACACACACACACACACACACACACACACACACACACACACACACACACACACACACACACACACACACACACACACACACACACACACACACACACACACACACACACACACACACACGCCACACACACACACACACACACACACACACACCGTCATCAAACAAGAGGGCTTTGGTGCTGCATAATCACCACTCTGTGTTTTAAGGAGGGAGGCATGATCAGTGTCTCTATGCTAAAAGGCTGTTCCTCACCAACTCCTGAAATAAAATCCATGGGATCTTTTAGTTTTTATGGGATATTATTTTACACGTTAAAGGGCTATTTCACACTTCCGTGGTCATTTTCTACTCAGGCTTTTATGTGCACCCCAGACAGTTTTTATTCTTGATTCAATATTTAGAGATATTTGATATTCATTTTATCAGACACCGTACAGTATAAACCCATTTTAACTGCAAACTCCAATTTAACCATGTTAGACTCATTGAAAACACACGTCCCTCCCTGGTTCTGATGACTGATGTTTCATGAGGTGGCCGTGTTTTTTCAATCACTTTTTTCAATTATTTGTTTATTTAATGAAAATAAATCATTTCCAGTAATTGAAAAAACACAGTGAAAGGTCAGTGGTTCTCAAACCTTTTCATTTCAGGGACTCCCAGATTGTGTATTTGGCTGCGGACCCTCATTTGAAAATATTCTGTGCCAGAGACCCACAGACAAGATTTCTGTTGTTTAAAATGTTTCCAAAATATTGCAAATGTTTCAAATTTGTTCTAGATCTTTTTTCAAATTGCAGAATTACAAACTTGTCGTAACGCTCACGTTGTGAGCTTGTAGATAGGCTAGTGTACATGGTTAAAGTGGTTAAAGTGGTTTCGTCAGGAATAACCATTTATTGCAAAGCTATTGCATTCAGTTTGGCGGTGTGACTCTGCTCCTGTGATACTACAGATTATCTGCGCAAGCATGACAGAATCACAAACCACCCGAAGCAGAGCATAAGATACAGAGTTATTGCATAACATTGAACCCTTCAAGGGTATAAATTAATATACAGATTAACATACAATCCACAGAACATAGAATCCACAGAAACAAACATTTAAATATTGAGCCCTTCAAAGGCATAAGTTAAGATACACAGATATAACATCATACAACCCACAGAATCATACATTTCACTTAGATGGCACGCCACTGGAGGAGGCTGGGGAGGTGGAGGGAGTTTTATAACAGACAGCTGCAGGAACATAGCTGAGACCAATGCTGAGTATGAAGAGCGAATAGAGTTCTGCTTAAAAAAGACCGCCTAAATGAACCATTAGATTGAGGGCGTATGTGTTAGCTTGTTAGCGAATGAGAATGAAGGGGGATGAGTGAGGTTGAACGTGGAGAGACCGTCTGACTGATGTGTATGAATGTATTAACTTTTTTTTATATTATATATATTATTATTTTTATCCCACGATTGTGTAACCCCATTTTTTCCACCCAGTGCCAATTGTCTATGTAATCCTGGGCACTACCTTCCCTCTGCCAACCTAGGGAGACCAGGGCCGAGCTCATGCCTCCTTCAATGCATGAGAGCCAACTGACCTTCTTATCACCTGACAGGGGAGAGTTTCCCCGGTTGGACGTAGCGCGTGGAAGGAACACGTTATTCCAACCAGTTCCTTTCCCCTCCATCAGGCGCCCCGGCTGGCCAGGGGGAGGCAGTATAGTGACCAGGATTACTGCATGTTTTTGTGAGGGTACCTACCCTATTATATATATATATATATATATATATATATATATATATATATATATATAGGCTCCAGGCTGTGTCTTCCGTGAGGAAGAAGCCCAACAAACCCACAGTGAGGCCTTTAGGAGGGCCATTCCAGCAAACCGCAAGTGGAGCTAATACCATTAGACGGCCCAATCTAGTGGTATCGGCCCAAGGAACCATCACGCCAGAAGGAAATGTTTGGATCGGGGCGGTGCAGCGGATCTGGTGCAGCGGATTTGGTACAGCGCTCAGGTCATGGACCTGGTGAGACGAAGGAGGAGCCCGGCCAGGAGGCCACCCACAGAGCCTAGTCCCTCCACGTGCCAGAGCCTCCCCGTGTTCAGGCAGAGTAGTTCCGGAGAAGCGGACTGAGTGGCCCTGTCTTTCCCTATAGGACTGACCTGGGATGTAAGTTGGGGCTTGATCAACCCCGGCTGGGTCACCTGGGCGAGGGTGTATGTTGCGAGACCCGAAACACCCTATGACCCCAGGCTACAACACTGATGATACATCCCAGGTGCATCCATATGATGTATTCTTTATAGTATATATATATATATATATATAACTTGTTAGCGAATGAGAATGGGGGGAGAGTGAGGCTGAGTGTGTACACCGCTCCCTGCCGTGCCTATACCTGAACTATCGCTGCGCTCGATTGTGCTGCGACCCCCTGGCAACCCCTCAAGGACCCCTGGGGATAACCAGACCCCACTTTGAGAACCACTGAGTTGAGTGAATACTATTGATCCCCGTGAGGAAATGCATCCTCTGCAATTTAGCCATCCTAATTATTAGGAGCAGTGGTTGGCCACCAAGCACCCTTCAGCGTCTTCTTGCTGTGGGAGGAAAGCCATTACTAACCACTGAGCCACCATGACAAGTTGTATCAGTTGTACATTGTATACCATGCTGCATTGTCTCATACTAAAACATGAGAATTCCTACTTTAAAAAAGTATTTCTAGTTTGTCTCTCGCAGTGGTGTAAAGTAACTAAGTACATTTACTCAAGTAATGTACTTAAGTACAATTTATAGGTACTTTTAATTTACTGGAGTACTATTTCCAATTGTGTATACTTTTACTTCTACTCCACTACATCTCAGAGGCAAATATTGTACTTTTACTCCACTACAATTATTTGAAAACTTTAGATCCTAGTTACTTTGCAGATATAAATTACTGCATTATTATGAAACATACATTAAAGGGATACTTCACTTTCACATAAAATAAACATTTAAAAAATATATTAAAAATAAATGAAAAAAGTAATGGAAAAATCACGGCCCCCTCACGCATTAGAGTGTCCTACTAATGTGTGAGGGGGCCTTTATTTTGCCATAACTTCTTTCATTTTTTTTAAATATATTTTTTTAATGTTTATTTTATGTGAAAGTGAAGTATCCCTTTAACCACTTTAGCCCTATTTTATACCTAGGCTATTTGAAAATAGCAGATCTACAAGCTCACAACGCGTCGCTTCGCAACGCGTTGTGAGCTTATAGATCTGCTATTTTCAACCATTTTAGTACTTTTGCTTTTGTCACTTTAAGTACATTTTGATACCAATACTTTTGTACTTTTACTCAAATAAATGTTGAATTCCTGACTTTTACTTCTACATTGCAGTATTGATACTTTTACTTAAGTAAAACATTTGAGTACTTTTTCCACCACTGGTCTCTCGTTGTGTTTAGAGCAGGTTCATCTATTTTTTTTCAAAGAATTCAAACACCTTGCTTGGATGATTGAGATACTGTATCAGTGCAGGAGCAGAGATAGGGCACTCTGGCTGCTGCTGCTGCTGAGTGTCTCTGAAGCTGTGCTTTGGCTAGAAGGCAGCTTCAATAATACACAGACCTGGACTCTGTGGCTCAGACATCACAGGCTGTGTTGGAGGATTGGAATGGAGATGAGGGACTGGAGATATTATTATTTAACCCATTAAGACTTGAGGCCAATTCTACAAAAGCCTTCTAACAGTTTTCTGAAAAACACATGTTGCTATATCAGTGGTGCTCAAACTTTTATGTCAAGGACCCCCAAAATGGTATGTATTTATGCCGCCGACACCCATCTCATCTTGTTCCAGGGAGCGCCAGAAGCAAAGATTTGAGTTTAAAATGTTAGCTTAAAATATATATATTCAAAGATTCAAATTTTCACAATTTTTCAAAAATAGCAGATCTACAAGCTCATAGCGCGTCACGAAGCTTGTATATCTGCTATTTTTGAAAAATCGTGACACACACTCATATACTGTATATAGCTCAAATCTAAAATGACAGATGCTTTCCCGGTTTTAATGGGTTGATATTATTTCATATTAGTGCCACATGTAGTTGGGGTCAACTGTATTCAGAGGTTTAAGGCAGACTTAAGGGGGATTTTCCGACTCTGTCTGCCGACATTGAGAACACCTGCGTGGTTCTTAGGATGAATACCTCCTCAGAGCAGCAAATGGATTGTTTCCAATGTGAGCATCAATAGTCTACTTTATTGATGCACTGCCAGTTAATTCTATCAAACCACACAGACAGAAGGTGTTATCCACCTGCTTGCCAAGTGTTCCATTTCATCTCATTTCATTTCATCCTCCCACTCTTGTTCTAGTGTTCCACTGTAACTCAAGCAAACCCTTTCATTCCTCTCTGTATTTTTCAGCCCAATTTCTCCATTATTATTTTTTTGCTTTTGCCACCCACTTTTTCCTCATAAACTATCACTTAACTGTGTCTGTGTGTGTGTGCATGTGAGGATGTAGTTGGTGTGTGAATTTGGCGATGTGTGTGTGTTTTTATGATTGAGTGCATATGCTGTATGTGTGGTTCTAAAAGAGTGTTTTAAAAGGTGTGTGTGATGTTAGCCCTGTGATGTATAATGGTCCCTGCCCATGCAATGTGTGTGTGTGTGTGTGTGTGTGTGTGTGTGTGTGTGTGTGTGTGTGTGTGTGTGTGTGTGTGTGTGTGTGTGTGTGTGTGTGTGTGTGTGTGTGTGTGACTGTGTATACGAACATGAACAGGCAGCGAGACAGTTCCGGGGCTCCGGTCTCCTCGGCCATTTGATTTAAAATGGTAATTGATCAGGAAAATGGATTTTCTCTAAGACCTACACAGCCCTGTGAACTATTATCTATCTGTGTGTGTGTGTGTGGGGGGTGGGGGGGTACGAAAGTGAGAGAGACAGGAAAAAATGTAGATTAGGGGGACAAAGTAGGGAGTTGATGCGCAAACGTGCAACTGACTGCCTCCGTGGAAACGTGTGTGCATTTTGGCAGTCACTGTGACACTGAATAGCGTTGTCTCCTCTCCATTGTTCAACTCAGTACCATGCTAGCTCGCCTCTACTTGGGGAGAATGACATTTCCCTTGTTTCCAAATGTCATTATCCTTCTCCTGCTCCTTTGTTCCAGAGGAATAAGCTTCACTGTTTACTCCAGCCCAGGAGCCAACACCAGCATGTCTGTGGTAATGGGAATGCTGCATGAGATCCTTTAAGTCAAGTTTGGCTGTTATTTACGTTGCTTTTTGTGTTGCAGATTAGCCCTGTCTGCAGCCCAGAAACCTAATATCTCCCTTGTCCAAGGAGGGATTCGCCTTTGGATAAGCGGTATCCTGTATATTTGGTTTCCCACACGGGAAACCTGTGTTTTTGATTCAGGCGGTTACAACTGCATAGTGCCCTGGTTCTCAACATGGGGTCCGGGGACCCCCAGAGGTCCTTGAGGGGGTTCCAGGGGGTCCGCAGCTAAATGATTGATAGTTAGGAACCAAATGGACACTACTGTATCTGGTCTGTATCTCCAAGTTAAATTAACACTGAGGATTTTACAGTGGGTCCCAGAGAAATAATATAGTAATTATATATAGTATTAAAGGAGAATTCTGCCCAACGTTTTTCTTACATTTTATATGATGTTATGATATCCTAGGACGAGTGTTAAAGTAGAAAAACTCCATCCCAGGTCCGCCGCAGCTAAAAACCCTTGTCTACTAAATCGCGTATTTTAATAGCTTTTTTTTTTTTTTTAGATCTAACGTTCATAGTGACAGAACACTATGGAAAGTGATTGTCTTGAATGCGCCCCACCGGAAGTCTCGCTTTAGTGAGACTTCCGGCGCCCCACCGGAATTCTGAGAGGTTAAAACTGGATCTTGCCTGTCTAATACCTGGCCGATGCTCATTGCTCCTCCCCAATCTGCCACAGAGACACCCCAGTAGCTGCCGCTGAAGCCAGAGTGCTTTTAGACACATCAGCGTCCTGGTGGATCCCCGGGGGATCACAGCGCAAGAGCGCATACCATATAAATAGTCCTTCCTGGAGCTGACCCTGGGCTAGTTTGAATCCAACCTGAGGCACTTTACGGCATGTCATTCCCCCATCCTCCTCCTGTCTCTCTGTTCACTGTATCTGTCTAGAATAAAGTATAAAATGCCGAAAATAAATCTTAAAAAGAAATATCAGCACCTTCACTTCTATGCACGGTACAAAAATAGTTTGTCCACACCACTTCTAGTTAAGTAGACAGTGACAGGGAGGGGATATTTATTTATTTATGTACGTGCACCCTGTTGAGAAAGTGAATGTAGGATATGTCTCTGTGGCATAATGAATAATGTAAGGATGACATATGGGCAGAATGGGTTTTAGACCCACAGTTCCTGAATTGAGAATAAAGAAACATTAAAGACATGTTTTACTACAGTAGCTCTCTGCTCACCCGCAGGCTTTCCTGCGTTAACCACTTGAACCCTAGCGTCTCTATTCTGGGGTGAACATTCAGCAAAAATAGCAGATCTACAAGCGTACAACGCATTGCAACACAACGTGAGCTTACAGATCGGCTATTTTCAGCTGAGATATTAAATGTGGAGCGGAAAACCGGAGAAGGCCTAGTATAGAGCCCTCAGGGACTCCGGACAATGAAGTATTTGCTGTAGGTTTTAAGTGGTTATGCTCTACATTTCTACCACAGCATCATGGGAGATGCAGTTTGGCTTGCTTCAGTTTCAGGGGAGGAGGGGGACCTTTTCCCCTGAAAAGCGTACAACATGACATCTTAAAACCCTGATGCCTCTCATGGCAACTTCCCTGCAAATGTGACTGTCACCTTGCAAGTCTATTCTCGTCGCCTCACTTTCGCTTTCTTCCTCTACGCCTTCTCTCTCTCTCTCTCCCTATTCCCTGTATTGTCTTGCTGTCTTGTGTCTCTCTGTCTCTCTCTTTGAACCTGTCTCTCACCGAAGAGAAATGCACCATGATTATGGCCAAAATGATTATGATTATCACAGTTATTTTTTATCAATAATGAGATCCCGATTACTTATCATGATGATTCATTTAGTAGTGTGTTTTAGTTTAGTTACATTGTATTGTCACATAAACATAACATTCCTGCTAATCAACACATCATTGCAGACTTAAAGCTGCACTATGTCACTTTCCTGTTCTACCCTGGCTTTG